>NC_054378.1:27412736-27557736 GCF_017654675.1 Xenopus laevis | reverse complement strand
AACTAGAGAGATGCAGGAGGCTATCTCCCTTTAACTCAGAGATGTTCAGCCCCCTTTTCAACATGAGCTCATTCGGCTGGGCTTGAGTGTTGTGGCACAAACATTTAATGAACTGCAATTCTGTACCTATTAAGCAAAACTGTTTTTTTTTTTATTATTATTATACCTAATCTTTTAAATAAAAGTGATGCCACTCTGCAAAGAATAAACAACACCTAACTAGCTGTCACTGGCCCTATAAGGATGGAGGCACATATACTGCAATTGATGCCTCTAGTGCCAAATAACCTAGCAAAGTAAATGGATCCTGCCATGCATACTCAGCTTAAAGGCCTTTTGCACAAGATTTGCAATTGAAGCTAGTTAAAGGGACAGTTTACCCCTGTTTTTCAAGTTTAAAAATAGGGCTTGCGCTGAATGTATATTTTTGTAAGGCAAAAAGGGGTTTGGTCCTTGTGAGGGAGATAATTTGATTTTCATATCTTACCTTTTTCCAGCAACCGGCTTTCGTGGCTGGCCCCTAGTTACTTTCACCCATGAAGACATTTTAGAACACCTGTAGAAGAATAACAGAACAAGTCACACTAAAAGCTCTGATTATAATCATAGGCCTTGTTTTTAAGAGCCAACTGTCAACTGCAAATATAAAAGGTAAAGTTAAAGACAGAAAAACAACAATATTCTAGTCAACAAGGTTTTGGGATAGCCGGAGGCTGGAAGCATTTATTGAAAATACAACAAACCAGAGAAATTAAATTACAGCCTATTGAAAATTTGAAACCTTAAACAAGATTATTGTTTAGATGTATAAGGATTCATTGTGTATTTATAAAACAAGGCTAAAAAGGAAAAGAGGCACATAACAGTTTAAAACAAATAACTAAATCCAACAAAGCAAAATTTCATTTAAACTGAAATAGTCCCAGGTGCCAAACAGTAAAAATGTACTGAACAGATGCTGGACTAACATTTCCAAACCAAATACAAGACACAATAAACTCGAATTCGTAATTTCTCACTCGCTTCCGGGATAGCCAAGTCCTTTATATGATGCCTGATTTAAGGATTTATAGCTACTGTGTAACTACCCGCATCCGAAAGCCAAAACAATGCCCAGGTTACAAAAAGACCAATGGCCTACGCTCTCCTTTTCAGCCACATTATAAAGAACAAACAGTATGAATGGCCCCGTTTAACCCTCCGCGTAACCCATCTTGAGTGTGCAAATAAAATTATACGAAGCGTAACATACAATTGTATGACATAAAGCTCGTTCCTACCGGGGTTTCTTTTGCTTCCTCTGCCCCCGGGTACCGAAACAAAAATCCGTACACAACAAACGCCAAATCAGTCCAAGCGGCCTTAGATAATATAGAGAGAAAGCCTAGACAATAAGCAGCACAGAATTTAATAGACAGAGACACCTAGTGGTCGGAGGATAGGCTGGATGATATGGTTACAGCAGGGAAACGTGGCTAAAGAACACGCAGGCTTCTAAAAGCTTTGTCCATACATATACCAGGGACATTACGCCATATGCACTAGGCATACCGTTGTGCATATAACTAAGACTGCACCTGGGAGTCTGGGACAGTTGTTAGGTTGATATGTTTCCCCAAGATTTTCCTTGGGAAACTCCTATGTGGAGGAGGAGGTCAGAATGTAAGCGATATGCTGGGCATAAATGATCTACTCCTGTTCCTTACAAATGGCAGTGGG
Source organism: Xenopus laevis (assembly GCF_017654675.1). Lineage (NCBI taxonomy): Eukaryota > Metazoa > Chordata > Amphibia > Anura > Pipidae > Xenopus > Xenopus laevis. The sequence continues at coordinate 27,556,017 of NC_054378.1, read as the reverse complement.
CAACAATGGGTTAATCCTCTCCCGCCCTGCAATGGGACAGGAAATAACATAAAAATCTGCCCCCTGGCTAGGGTTGTCACTGGTCTGTAAAAATGATGGTTGATCCCCATGTTATTAATAGGGAAAAAAGATAAATATATAAAATAGCCAGTATTTTTTCCAGAAAAGGTGGCAACCCTACTCCAGGCCGCCATCTTTTTTCCTTCTGTCGCTCACCCCGCTAGTTCCAGATGGATACCTCTACCCTTCTGATGTCCCAGGACCAAGGTGTTCCTTGTGGTAGTCCTTGAGAAAGCCGAGCGTCTCTCTTCTCCCCCTGTTGGCTGCTGATCCGGTAAGGTGTTTTGTGCTATTTGTGCTGTCAGGTGGATACTGATGTAAGTATATGGTTTACTGACTACTAATGCTGAGCCTGCAGGGACTCTCCTGGGACAGGTGTTTACAATCTGCTATGGAATCTTTTAGGGTACAACTACACAAGTGTGCAGCATCTGCATCCAACAGTCGCGTTGCATCGGATGAACGACCATCTGACATTGCTATAGCAACGTTATTTTCCGTTGCATCCGACTTGACGCCTGCGTTTTGGCGGACCGTGCCGGATCCACCGGAATCACTTTGAAGACGCTTGTGTAGTTGTACCCTTAGATTGGATAACTACTTCTGCTGGATCGTATCCCTATCTGCATAATGAGCTCTAGAAGGTCTCACTCAGGCTCAAGGGGGTGAGTGCTTACTTTGGAGAGGTGAAAATTCGGGATTAAAGTCAAGAAGAGGTTAAAAAAAAAAATAAAACAGTTTTTGTGCTTGAGGACTGCTAGTAACTATGAGACACTTTTCCTTAAAGGAGAACTAACCCACCTTTCTAATAAAAAGCCCTACCCTCCATAGCCCCCCTCCCTGCTCCCCCCCACACAGAATTTAAACAGAAGTAAATACCCCAAAGCCGGTAATTACCCCTTATTGCAGAGTCAGCACAGCAGAGCTCATGGGGGCCATCTTTAGCCACTTCTATAATCTCAGTAAGGAATCTCCATATTGGCACATGCACAGTTGGAGCATTTTCCCAGTTCGCTACAACTGCTCATGCGCCGAAAGTGATGAAAATGATTGAAGTGCCGGAAGAAGACCTGAAGATTACTGAAGCAGCCAAAGATGGCCCCCGTGAGCTCCACTGCAATGACTCTGCAACAAGGTGTAATTACCGGATTAGGGGGTATTTACTTGTGTACGGGGGGAGCAGGGAGAGGGGACTGTGGAGGGTAGGGGTTTTTATTACAAAGGGGGTTTAGTTCTCTTTTAACAGGCGTTCTCAAATCAGAGAAGGAAGTAGGAAAAAGTCAGGCAGAAAAGATTGTGTGCCTCATGTTCCGATTATGCTCTTCTGGACAAAAGATTATACGCTAAATGCCTGCAGGAAGCTTCAGGAGTTGTTTCAACGCACGTCTCTGATATGACAAATTGGATGAAAGAAACAATTAATCAATCTATGACTTCCATGATGCGAAAGTTACAGATAATGTTTTAAAGAATTTAGGTCAGACTGCTAGCAGATCGTCCTCTACAGGGGGCAGAAGTAGTTATTAGAGCTGGATCTTTAGGGGTATGGTCAAGTGAATCTGAAGGTGAAGTTTCTGATGAGGACACTACCTTCAATACTGATATGATTGAACCCCTCATAAAAGCAGTTAGGAAGACCTTAGATCTGGAAGATCAGGGAAAATCTCAGATTAAGCAGGATAAGATGTTTAAATCAGCTTTCAAAAAGAATCATCTATTTCCAGCTCATGATGTTATTAAGTCAACTATTCAGTCAGAATGGGAAAATCCAGACAAAAAACAAGTAGTTCCTAGGAGGTTCAAAAAATTGAATCCCTTCCCAGCAGATTTGTCTAAATCATGGGGAAATCCTCCTAAAGTAGATACGGCCATAACAAGAGTGGCCAGAAAAACTACCCTTCTGATAGATGAAGGAGTATCTCTAAAAGATACAATGGAAAGGTGACAAGATGGAGCCTTAGGGGCAAGTTTACTAAAGGGCGAAGTGACTAACGCAGCAGAAAATTCTATAGCATGACGTCATTTCGTTACTTCTCTGATTTACTAATGGTCGCTGGCGTAACTTCGCTAGCAAAGGAGATAGACTCTAGCGGTACTTCGCTCCCTAATGCCTGTCAAATTTGCACTCTGGCGAATAGACGTAACTAAGCAAATTCACTAAGATGCAGATTTTACTGAATGTTACCTCTTGCGCCAGACTTGCCTTTGTCACCTCAGACCAGGCGAAGTGTTCCTCAAAAAATAGTTGAAAATGTTTCTAAGTCCCAAAAAACGCTAGCGTCTTTTCCTTTTTCAGGGTGATAGGCTGAAAAATAGTGTAAATTTTTTTTGGGGTAACCGGCTTCCCCCTACATTTCCTAACATATGGCACATAAAATATACACTGGGCTCATGTGTAGAACAATATAACAACTTTATTTTATTAAGGTTTCTTGGGCTTGTCTAATGTAATTTATTTGCTGCAACATATTCGTCCATTGAACTTTAACTTCCCGCGTATACAAATTAGCCAACGCTAGCGCAACTTCATTTTGCTTGGCGCAGTAACACTACAGCAACTTTTCCAGCGTTCGGCACCCTGGACGCAAATTCGGATTTTAGTGAAACGGCGAAGTGTTGCACTGTGAGCAAAGCCATCGCTGGAGGAGGTTAGAGAATTTGCCCCTTAAAGAGAGTCTATGTGGCAGGTGGAGCAGCCTGCAAGTCTGCTATTGCCATTATTTCTGTCACGTATCTGCAAAAAATTCTTCCATTCTAAGATCTATCATTCAGGATCAACTGAAAAACAGAGTAATATCAAAGGTCCCTCAAAGTCAGAAATTTTCAGGAATATACTCTTATCTTTTTCTCAGATGAAAACTGAATGGAGAATTCAGGGTTATTTTCAATCTCAGAAGAGTGAACGAGCAGCTGAAAGTTTCTTCTTTAAATATGGAAACCCTAAAGTCCATCACACAATGCATGGATCCAGGCGACTGGTTATTGAAACTAGATGATGCTTATTGGCACTTTGCGGTGAAAAGATCTCACAGGAAGTTTCTTCTGTTCAAGATTCTGAACAGACATTATCAGTATGCTGTCCTTCCCTTTGGGCTGGCAACAGCTCCCATGTTGTTCACAAAAGTTCTGGCACCTACAGTATCAAGGCCTCTTCAAAAGAGATTCTCAAAGTTCATCTAACAAAAGTATCCAGTTTTCTTCAAAATTTAGGATGGTTGAACTGGGAGAAAAGCATTTTACTTCCGGCCCAATGGCTAGAGTTTCTGGGAGTGATCATAGACACAAAGGACTTCAACCTCAGTCTTTCGGAGAGAAGAATTCTGGACATCCAAAACTCGTTAAACAAATTCCGAACCAGACCTGTGCAGACAGCAGTGAATTGCCAGAAAATAATGGGGACAATTATCTCTACAATAGATTGTGTGAAGTGGGTCCACCTTCACACCAGAATACTACAGAACGATTTCTTAACCAAATGGGATCACAATTATCTCCGACCTCATCAACATATTCGGTTGACACCAACTACAGTTCAGTCCCTGGGCTGGTGGAAGAAAGTGGTAAATCTCCGACACCCAGTTTCCATGCATCAACCACAATGGGTGTTGTTGACAACAGATGCCAGCAAGTGGGGCTGGGGAGCCCACACACACTGGAGTTCGAGACTCAGGGCAAGTGGGATCAGAAATCCCCAGATCTTCCAATTGGAAATAATCAAAAGTAGTATTCCTGGGACTGTTAACATTCGGGAGTCATCTCCTAAACAAGTCGGTTCTGATTAAATAGGACAATATGACTTTAATCAGATACCTGAACAGGCAAGGAGGGACAAGGTCAAAAGGTCTATTGCACTTGACCATGCTTATTTTTTCATGGGCAGAAAAGAACTTGGAAGAACTCAAAGCGGAATACATTCCGGGAACACAGAATGTGAAAGCAGACAGACTGAGTAGAGCTGTTCCCCAATCCGGGGAATGGGAACTTCATTAATCAGTTTTCAGGATAATCCTGAAGAAATGGGATGCGTTCTGCCTCGATCTTATGGCAGCAAGGACTGTCCAGAAGTATGTCTTCTGGACAGTAGATCAGGATGCTTGGATGGTGGATGTATTTTCTATCCAATGGAAATTCTGCAAGGCATATGTATTCCTTCCTGTGCCTCTGATCCCAAGAGTTCTGAGTGACATAAGACACATTATATATATCGTTTTTTCCGGTAATGAATTGGGCTTGAACACTGAAAAAAAATTTGTACTTTTTCTGGAGATATAACAAAAATTTTGAGTGAAATATGTAAAAATAAAGAATAAAATGTTTTTATTTTGTGTTTTTTTCAAAGAATAATTACATTTACTGACAAAAATGTTTGTAAAAGCCCTGATTCTGCTGAATCCAACAATACCAGATATGTACCGTTATCCCGCCTTTCTTGTCCACAACACACCCCAAAAATAAAACAGCATTTCGTACAATTTACATTGGAACAGAACAGATAAGGGCATCTATAGGTTATTGTGGCATATCTAACATATCTAACGATATAAGTGAAATATCCACATAAGTTAGGTATTTTAGAAACCACAGTCCTCTAGGTTATTAGCTGTGGTGTCGTTTTTGCTCTAAATGTAGCTGGAGTCATACAGATCACCCGAAAACACAGCAATATTTTTGGGTATTTTTTTTCTGAAACACCATCACAGTCATAAAGTCAGAAGTGAATTTGACAAAATTACTCCAATAAAAATGTTCAAATGAACCCAAATATGAAAGAACAAGTTCTCCTGAGTAAAACTATACCCTGCATGTATGGTTGCACCAAAAGACACGGCCCCTCAAACACCCCAAAACAGAGACAATACGAAGGGAAATTTTACCTGGAAAGTTTGGGTCTTTAGTCTAAACATCCCCTTACATGCGAAAAACCCCCCACAAACTATATATTCCTTGAAAGTGCACACCTGTAGCTATTCAGTGGCACCATCCTTGCTTTCCTGCATGCATATCTGTGGGCACAGTTCTCCATAGGAGTTTGCAGTTTGGCCTGAAATAAAGAAAGAAAAAAGTCCAAAGTAAGATTTCTGCCCAAAATTGCCATGACAACTAAAAAAACCTGCAAAATATCAATCTGCAACTTCTTCCGTACAAAAGGATACCCTATATTCATGGGTGCACCTAAAGACACGGCCCCCAAACACCCCAAAAAAGGGGCAATACCGAAGGGAAATTTTAGCTAGAGAGTTTAGGCCTGGGCTCTAAGTGCACACAGTCTAAACACCCCCTTACCTGTGAAGTCAAACAGAAGCACAACTTGCAATTGGCCACCTTAAATACCTTTCTCATGATTGGAATGTAATGGCCCGAAGGCTCAGTCTGGAGTAGCAGATGGAAGAGGAAGCTGTAGTCCAGCACAGTTCGCAGTACAATAGGATTAGGCAAAAGAATGGTCAAAGTCCAGGCAAATAGGTCAGTTCAACCACAATGGGTGTTGTTGACAACAGATGCCAGCAAGTGGGGCTGGGGAGCCCACACACACTGGAGTTCGAGACTCAGGGCAAGTGGGATCAGAAATCCCCAGATCTTCCAATTGGAAATAATCAAAAGTAGTATTCCTGGGACTGTTAACATTCGGGAGTCATCTCCTAAACAAGTCGGTTCTGATTAAATAGGACAATATGACTTTAATCAGATACCTGAACAGGCAAGGAGGGACAAGGTCAAAAGGTCTATTGCACTTGACCATGCTTATTTTTTCATGGGCAGAAAAGAACTTGGAAGAACTCAAAGCGGAATACAAATCCAAATTTGGAGCTACAAATCCGCCCTGCGCTCCTTTAACACCAGCCTCTTCCAAGCCAAACAAACATACTTTACTTCACTCATTAACTCCCTTTCTAAAAAACCAGCACAACTTTTCTCCACCTTTAACACTCTCCTTTCCCCTTCTCCACCCCCTCCATGCACATCTGTCTCTGCTCAAGATATTGCTGAGCACTTCAAAAACAAAATTGACACTATCAGAAGGGACATTACACTACTCAACCCCCCTAGACTTCCACCACCCTCCCTGCACACTGCCCAGTCTCTCCTGTGCTCCTTCACCCCTGTCACTGATGAGGAAGTCTCAAAGCTTCTGGCCTCTTCTCACCTTACCACCTGCCCGCTTGATCCAATTCCCTCGAAACTTCTCCGCAATACCAATCCTTGTCTAATCAAAGCCTTAACTCACCTATTTAATCTTTCGCTCTCAACTGGACTGTTTCCTTCTCAACTAAAACATGCTCTTGTCACCCCCATTCTGAAAAAACCCTCTCTTGATCCCTCCAATCTTGACAACCTCCGACCTATCTCTCTGCTACCTTTCATCTCTAAACTACTTGAGCGCCTAGTCTACAACCGACTTACCTCATTCCTCTCTGACAATAACCTGCTGGACCCCCTACAATCTGGTTTTAAGCCACAACACTCCACAGAAACTGCCCTGACTCGACTAACTAATGACCTTTTAACCGCTAAAGCCAACAATCATTTCTCACTACTAATACTGCTTGACCTCTCAGCCGCATTTGACACTGTAGATCACCCTCTCCTCTCCAGTCCCTCCAGTCGCTTGGCCTTCGTGACACAGCCCTGTCCTGGTTCTCTTCTTACATCACCAATCGTTCCTTCAGTGTCTCCTACAATGGAGTATCATCTTCTCCCTACCTCTTTCTGTTGGAGTTCCTCAAGGCTCTGTCCTGGGACCATTACTATTCTCCCTCTATACTTCCTCCCTTGGCAAATTAATAAATTCGTATGGTTTCCACTACCACCTCTATGCTGACGATACTCAAATCTATCTCTCATCTCCTGATCTCAACCCAGAACTCCTAACTCGCGTCTCCTCCTGCCTGTCCGCTATCTCTACCTGGATGTCGCAACGCTACCTTAAATTAAACCTCTCTAAAACTGAAATGGTTCTCTTTCCTCCAAGAAACACCAGTAGCATCCCCGAAGTATCCATCATAGTTAACAATTCCACTATCACCCCCTCTCCCCAGGCCCGGTGCCTTGGGGTTATCCTAGATTCTGCCCTGTCATTCACTCCTCATATTCAGTCACTTATTAAATCATGTCACTTCCACCTAAGGAACATATCCAAAATACGATCATTTATCACCCAAGACGCTGCCAAAATTCTTATTCACTCTCTCATCATATCGCGTCTAGACTACTGTAACTCTCTTTTAATTGGCCTCCCCTCCAGAGACTGTCACCTCTCCAGTCCATAATGAACACTGCTGCGAGGCTCATACACCTCAGCAACCGCTCATCCTCTGCCTCGCCATTCTGTCAATCCCTGCACTGGCTTCCGTTACCTTTCAGAATCAAATTCAAATTAATGACACTGACTTTCAAAGCACTTCACAACTCTGCTCCACCCTACATCTCTGAACTCATCTCTATTATACTCACCCACTCGCTTACTTCGCTCCTCTACTGACCTGCTACTCAACTCTTCTCTCATTACCTCCTCACATGCTCGCATTCAAGACTTTGGAAGGGCTGCACCCCTCCTCTGGAACGCTCTCCCACGATCTGTCCGACTTTCTCCCAACCTTTCTGCTTTCAAAAAATCTCTGAAAACGCACTTCTTTCGAGAAGCCTACCCTCACTCTGCTTAACTACCAAACGCAACACCACATACAACACCACATTTCTCACCCACTTACTTCGATCTTGCCCACTCCCACACCTTGGGTATTACTCCCTTCCCTTTAGACTGTATGCCTATGCATAGGGCCTTCCTCACCTCTTTGTACCTGTATTGATTGTGATGTTTGTTACTCCATATATTCTATGTATGTAATTCATGTGATGTAGTTGTATAATCACAGTTACTTTACAGTGCTACGCAATATGTTGGCGCTATATAAATACATGTTAATAATAATAAAATAAATACATTCCGGGAACACAGAATGTGAAAGCAGACAGACTGAGTAGAGCTGTTCCCCAATCCGGGGAATGGGAACTTCATTAATCAGTTTTCAGGATAATCCTGAAGAAATGGGATGCGTTCTGCCTCGATCTTATGGCAGCAAGGACTGTCCAGAAGTATGTCTTCTGGACAGTAGATCAGGATGCTTGGATGGTGGATGTATTTTCTATCCAATGGAAATTCTGCAAGGCATATGTATTCCTTCCTGTGCCTCTGATCCCAAGAGTTCTGAGTGACATAAGACACATTATATATATCGTTTTTTCCGGTAATGAATTGGGCTTGAACACTGAAAAAAAATTTGTACTTTTTCTGGAGATATAACAAAAATTTTGAGTGAAATATGTAAAAATAAAGAATAAAATGTTTTTATTTTGTGTTTTTTTCAAAGAATAATTACATTTACTGACAAAAATGTTTGTAAAAGCCCTGATTCTGCTGAATTAGAGGGAAATAGTGGAAGCACTCAAGGCTAAATCAAAATATATTTAAATATAATGGAAGTGCTACTTACAATGCACTTCCCTGGGCCCCTGTCTCATAAGTAATTCAGTATAAATGCAAGTGCATGTTTACAAAACAGGGGTTTTTAGTTACCAAAGTTATGATCATAAAATTGAAAAGCCACCATACCACGTCAAGGTAAACCCCATATGGCGGTCCCTAACTTACTTATTAAAAAGAAATGTTTCTCTGCATAATAGCATTACCTGTGTTCAGTGTATGTTGAGCATTGGTTTCAATTTGAAGGCTGAATCCTCCCCCGCCAGTAAAGGCTTTTAAGAGAGAGAGATTGCCCAAACCAACGCCCACATTTAAAAGCGTAGGACCACCATTAGTTTTAAGGGGTGGGTATGGGGTGCTATTGAAAAACCACATGAAGCTAGGCCACAGCTTCAGGCCAATATACTATATTAGAGGGAAATAGTGGAAGCACTCAAGGCTAAATCAAAATATATTTAAATATAATGGAAGTGCTACTTACAATGCACTTCCCTGGGCCCCTGTCTCATAAGTAATTCAGTATAAATGCAAGTGCATGTTTACAAAACAGGGGTTTTTAGTTACCAAAGTTATGATCATAAAATTGAAAAGCCACCATACCACGTCAAGGTAAACCCCATATGGCGGTCCCTAACTTACTTATTAAAAAGAAATGTTTCTCTGCATAATAGCATTACCTGTGTTCAGTGTATGTTGAGCATTGGTTTCAATTTGAAGGCTGAATCCTCCCCCGCCAGTAAAGGCTTTTAAGAGAGAGAGATTGCCCAAACCAACGCCCACATTTAAAAGCGTAGGACCACCATTAGTTTTAAGGGGTGGGTATGGGGTGCTATTGAAAAACCACATGAAGCTAGGCCACAGCTTCAGGCCAATATACTATATTAGAGGGAAATAGTGGAAGCACTCAAGGCTAAATCAAAATATATTTAAATATAATGGAAGTGCTACTTACAATGCACTTCCCTGGGCCCCTGTCTCATAAGTAATTCAGTATAAATGCAAGTGCATGTTTACAAAACAGGGGTTTTTAGTTACCAAAGTTATGATCATAAAATTGAAAAGCCACCATACCACGTCAAGGTAAACCCCATATGGCGGTCCCTAACTTACTTATTAAAAAGAAATGTTTCTCTGCATAATAGCATTACCTGTGTTCAGTGTATGTTGAGCATTGGTTTCAATTTGAAGGCTGAATCCTCCCCCGCCAGTAAAGGCTTTTAAGAGAGAGAGATTGCCCAAACCAACGCCCACATTTAAAAGCGTAGGACCACCATTAGTTTTAAGGGGTGGGTATGGGGTGCTATTGAAAAACCACATGAAGCTAGGCCACAGCTTCAGGCCAATATACTATATTAGAGGGAAATAGTGGAAGCACTCAAGGCTAAATCAAAATATATTTAAATATAATGGAAGTGCTACTTACAATGCACTTCCCTGGGCCCCTGTCTCATAAGTAATTCAGTATAAATGCAAGTGCATGTTTACAAAACAGGGGTTTTTAGTTACCAAAGTTATGATCATAAAATTGAAAAGCCACCATACCACGTCAAGGTAAACCCCATATGGCGGTCCCTAACTTACTTATTAAAAAGAAATGTTTCTCTGCATAATAGCATTACCTGTGTTCAGTGTATGTTGAGCATTGGTTTCAATTTGAAGGCTGAATCCTCCCCCGCCAGTAAAGGCTTTTAAGAGAGAGAGATTGCCCAAACCAACGCCCACATTTAAAAGCGTAGGACCACCATTAGTTTTAAGGGGTGGGTATGGGGTGCTATTGAAAAACCACATGAAGCTAGGCCCCAGCTTCAGGCCAATATACTATATTAGAGGGAAATAGTGGAAGCACTCAAGGCTAAATCAAAATATATTTAAATATAATGGAAGTGCTACTTACAATGCACTTCCCTGGGCCCCTGTCTCATAAGTAATTCAGTATAAATGCAAGTGCATGTTTACAAAACAGGGGTTTTTAGTTACCAAAGTTATGAAGTGCATTGTAAGTAGCACTTCCATTATATTTAAATATATTTTGATTTAGCCTTGAGTGCTTCCACTATTTCCCTCTGATATAGTATATTGGCCTGAAGCTGTGGCCTAGCTTCATGTGGTTTTTCAATAGCACCCCATACCCACCCCTTAAAACTAATGGTGGTCCTACGCTTTTAAATGTGGGTGTTGGTTTGGGCAATCACTCTCTCTTAAAAGCCTTTACTGGCGGGGGAGGATTCAGCCTTCAAATTGAAACCAATGCTCAACATACACTGAACACAGGTAATGCTATTATGCAGAGAAACATTTCTTTTTAATAAGTAAGTTAGGGACCGCCATATGGGGTTTACCTTGACGTGGTATGGTGGCTTTTCAATTTTATGATCATAACTTTGGTAACTAAAAACCCCTGTTTTGTAAACATGCACTTGCATTTATACTGAATTACTTATGAGACAGGGGCCCAGGGAAGTGCATTGTAAGTAGCACTTCCATTATATTTAAATATATTTTGATTTAGCCTTGAGTGCTTCCACTATTTCCCTCTGATATAGTATATTGGCCTGAAGCTGTGGCCTAGCTTCATGTGGTTTTTCAATAGCACCCCATACCCACCCCTTAAAACTAATGGTGGTCCTACGCTTTTAAATGTGGGTGTTGGTTTGGGCAATCACTCTCTCTTAAAAGCCTTTACTGGCGGGGGAGGATTCAGCCTTCAAATTGAAACCAATGCTCAACATACACTGAACACAGGTAATGCTATTATGCAGAGAAACATTTCTTTTTAATAAGTAAGTTAGGGACCGCCATATGGGGTTTACCTTGACGTGGTATGGTGGCTTTTCAATTTTATGATCATAACTTTGGTAACTAAAAACCCCTGTTTTGTAAACATGCACTTGCATTTATACTGAATTACTTATGAGACAGGGGCCCAGGGAAGTGCATTGTAAGTAGCACTTCCATTATATTTAAATACATTTTGATTTAGCCTTGAGTGCTTCCACTATTTCCCTCTGATATAGTATATTGGCCTGAAGCTGTGGCCTAGCTTCATGTGGTTTTTCAATAGCACCCCATACCCACCCTTAAAACTAATGGTGGTCCTACGCTTTTAAATGTGGGTGTTGGTTTGGGCAATCACTCTCTCTTAAAAGCCTTTACTGGCGGGGGAGGATTCAGCCTTCAAATTGAAACCAATGCTCAACATACACTGAACACGGGTAATGCTATTATGCAGAGAAACATTTCTTTTTAATAAGTAAGTTAGGGACCGCCATATGGGGTTTACCTTGACGTGGTATGGTGGCTTTTCAATTTTATGATCATAACTTTGGTAACTAAAAACCCCTGTTTTGTAAACATGCACTTGCATTTATACTGAATTACTTATGAGACAGGGGCCCAGGGAAGTGCATTGTAAGTAGCACTTCCATTATATTTAAATATATTTTGATTTAGCCTTGAGTGCTTCCACTATTTCCCTCTGATATAGTATATTGGCCTGAAGCTGTGGCCTAGCTTCATGTGGTTTTTCAATAGCACCCCATACCCACCCCTTAAAACTAATGGTGGTCCTACGCTTTTAAATGTGGGTGTTGGTTTGGGCAATCACTCTCTCTTAAAAGCCTTTACTGGCGGGGGAGGATTCAGCCTTCAAATTGAAACCAATGCTCAACATACACTGAACACAGGTAATGCTATTATGCAGAGAAACATTTCTTTTTAATAAGTAAGTTAGGGACCGCCATATGGGGTTTACCTTGACGTGGTATGGTGGCTTTTCAATTTTATGATCATAACTTTGGTAACTAAAAACCCCTGTTTTGTAACATGCACTGCATTTATACTGAATTACTTATGAGACAGGGCCCAGGGAAGTGCATTGTAGTAGCACTTCCATTATATTTAAATATATTTGATTTAGCCTTGAGTGCTTCCACTATTTCCCTCTGATTGTATCCAACGTGGTACTTCAGTTTTTCAAACACCCCATACCCACCCTTAAAACTAAGGGTCTAGTTTAGTGGTATTTGGTTGGGAATCACTCTTTTAAAAGCCTTTATGCGGGGGTTGCTCAAATTGCCAAGTCAACAACACGAACACAGAATGCTATTTGCGAAAACATTTCTTTTTAATAAGTAATTAACCCATATGGTTTACCATTGGTAGTGCTTTTCATTTTGACAAACTGGACTAAAACCCCTAAACAGAGCAATACGAATATTATGGAAGGGGCGAGTCATTTAAGAACTCCATAATAATATATTTTATTACCTTAGTCTTCCACTTTTCCCTGATGATATTGGCAAGTTGCCTAGTTCATGTGGTTAATAGAAACCCACCCCTAAACTATGGTGGTCTACGCTTAAAGGGGGTGTTTGGCATCACCTCCTTAAAAGCTTACTGGCGGGGGATCGCCTCAATTAAACAATGTCAACATACACTACACAGTAAGCTATTAGCAGAGAAACATTCTTTTTAAAAGAAGTTGGGACCGCCATGGTTACCTGCTGGTAGTGCTTTTCAATTTTATGATCATAACTTTGGAACAAAACCCTGTTTAACATGCATTGCATTATACTGAATACTTAGAGACAGGGCCAGGAAGCATTGTAAGTCACTTCATTATATTTAAAAATTTGATTAGCCTGAGGTCCACATTTCCCTCTGATATAGTATATTGGCCTGAAGCTTGGCCTAGCTCATTGTTTTCATAGCACCCCATACCCACCTAAAACTATGGGTCCTACGCTTTAATGTGGTGTTGGTTGGCATCACTCTCTCTTAAGCCTTACTGGCGGGGAGTTCAGCCTCAAATTGAACCAAGCTCAACATACACTGAAACAGTAATGCTATTAGCAGAAAACATTTTTTTAATAAGTAAGTTAGGGACCGCCATATGGTTTACCTTGCGTGGTGGTGGCTTTTCATTTATGATCATAATTGTAATAAAACCCCTGTTTGTAAACATCACTTGCATTTATACTGAATTACTATGAACAGGGCCAGGAAGTGATTGTAAGTAGCCTCATATATTAAATAATTTGATTTAGCTGATGCTCCACATTTCCTCTTATAGTAGGCCTGAAGCTGTGGCCTAGCTCATGGTTTCAATAGCACCCAACCACCCCTTAAACTAATGTGTCTACCTTAAATGTGGGTGTTGTTTGGCAATCACTTCTCTAAAAGCTTTACTGGCGGGGATCCTTCAATAAACCAATGCTCAACATACATAACACAGAATGCTTTATCAGAGAAAATTCTTTATAAGTAATTAGGACCGCCATATGGGTTTACCTTCGTGGTATGGTGGCTTTTAATTATGATCATAACTTGTAACTAAACCTGTTGTAAACGCCTTGCATTTATACGAATTACTAGAAAGGGGCCCAGGGAAGTGCATTTAAGTAGCACTTCATAATTTAAATATATGTTAGCTTGATGCTCCACTATTCCTCTGATAAGTATATGCCTGAAGCGTGCCTGCTTCATGGTTTCAAAGCACCATACCCACCTAAAACAATGGTGGTCCTACGCTTTAAATGTGGGTGTGGTTTGGCAATCACTCTCCTAAAGCTTACTGGCGGAGGATTCAGCCTCAAATTGAAACAATGTCACATACCTGAAACAGTAAGCTATTATCAGAGAAACATTTCTTTTTAATAAGTAAGTTAGGGACCGCCATATGGGGTTTACCTTGACGTGGTATGGTGGCTTTTCAATTTTATGATCATAACTTTGGTAACTAAAAACCCCTGTTTTGTAAACATGCACTTGCATTTATACTGAATTACTTATGAGACAGGGGCCCAGGGAAGTGCATTGTAAGTAGCACTTCCATTATATTTAAATATATTTTGATTTAGCCTTGAGTGCTTCCACTATTTCCCTCTGATTCTGCTGAATCCAACAATACCAGATATGTACCGTTATCCCGCCTTTCTTGTCCACAACACACCCCAAAAATAAAACAGCATTTCGTACAATTTACATTGGAACAGAACAGATAAGGGCATCTATAGGTTATTGTGGCATATCTAACATATCTAACGATATAAGTGAAATATCCACATAAGTTAGGTATTTTAGAAACCACAGTCCTCTAGGTTATTAGCTGTGGTGTCGTTTTTGCTCTAAATGTAGCTGGAGTCATACAGATCACCCGAAAACACAGCAATATCTTTGGGTATTTTTTTTCTGAAACACCATCACAGTCATAAAGTCAGAAGTGAATTTGACAAAATTACTCCAATAAAAATGTTCAAATGAACCCAAATATGAAAGAACAAGTTCTCCTGAGTAAAACTATACCCTGCATGTATGGTTGCACCAAAAGACACGGCCCCTCAAACACCCCAAAACAGAGACAATACGAAGGGAAATTTTACCTGGAAAGTTTGGGTCTTTAGTCTAAACATCCCCTTACATGCGAAAAACCCCCCACAAACTATATATTCCTTGAAAGTGCACACCTGTAGCTATTCAGTGGCACCATCCTTGCTTTCCTGCATGCATATCTGTGGGCACAGTTCTCCATAGGAGTTTGCAGTTTGGCCTGAAATAAAGAAAGAAAAAAGTCCAAAGTAAGATTTCTGCCCAAAATTGCCATGACAACTAAAAAAACCTGCAAAATATCAATCTGCAACTTCTTCCGTACAAAAGGATATCCTATATTCATGGGTGCACCTAAAGACACGGCCCCCAAACACCCCAAAAAAGGGGCAATACCGAAGGGAAATTTTAGCTAGAGAGTTTAGGCCTGGGCTCTAAGTGCACACAGTCTAAACACCCCCTTACCTGTGAAGTCAAACAGAAGCACAACTTGCAATTGGCCACCTTAAATACCTTTCTCATGATTGGAATGTAATGGCCCGAAGGCTCAGTCTGGAGTAGCAGATGGAAGAGGAAGCTGTAGTCCAGCACAGTTCGCAGTACAATAGGATTAGGCAAAAGAATGGTCAAAGTCCAGGCAAATAGGTCAGTTCAGGCGGAAAGGGTTCAATAGACGATAAACAGGCAAGGGTCAAGATCAGAATCAATACACAATAACACACCCAGGAACTCACGAGGTAGAACCTATAATTGGGCAATGTTTGCAGATCATCAGGCTCCTTAAATAGGCCACCTTTGGTGCCAAAAGATGGACGTGATGACATCATTGTGCTGGCGTCATTACGCTGGCGTTCTGACGCTGGCGTCCATTCAAGCGATGGGTCCATTTTGACGCTGGTGTAAATGCGCTGGCATCACAGCGCTGCGCCCGGGAAGAACCTCTTGGAAAGACTGGGCACGCCATCTTGGATTGTGGGATGGCGTCGGTGTAGACACAGAAGGTAATTCTTCCTAACAGTGACACACCTGTTTACTTCCTATGAAGTTTAAGGCTTAACAAGCGAATCCAACCAATTTGGTGTTGCAAGTAATCAGTATTGAGCAGTTACATGCATTCAAATTAGCAAAATTACAAAGTTACCCAAATTTTTGCACAGCCAGTTTTTCACATTTGATCCAATTTTATACAACTGAATACTGCTTCACTAAAAATCTTTGTTCAGAAAACACCCCAGTACTCCGATGTTCCTGGGAAATCAAAGATATACCATTGTTATCTTTTTTGTTGAAAGTGGAGTAAATTATTATGCAGGCTAAGAGGGGTTTCCAAAATGTTTCATATGACTGTATTCCTTGAAAGTGCACACCTGCAGCTATTCAACTGCGCCATCCTGTGACATCATCACACCAGCGTCAGGGCGGCATCGTCAGCCCATGTGGGTCATGGGCGCTGCCATTCTGGAGATGACGCCGCTGGAGACGGGACAGCCATCGGGTGCTCCTGACAGTACCCCCTCCCCCAGGGGGGGGGGCCACTAGACCATCACTTTGTGGTTTCTTTGGGAATTGTTTGTAGATATAACAAACCAGTCGAGGAGCATGGACATCTGTATGTTTTACCCAAGAACACTCCTCGGGACCGAAACCCTTCCACTGAATCAGGAATTGTAGCAACCCTCTAGAGATTCTGGAGTCCAAGATCTTCTCTACCTCGTATTCATAGTACTAGGAAGAAGTTCAATGGGACAATCGTAGGGGCGATGAGGAGGGAGACTTCTTGCAGAAGACATCTGAAAAGTCCTTGTATACTGTGGGCAAAGACGGAAGATCCGCAGCAGCAAGGGACACCCGATGAATGGACTTAGCAGGCAGACAGTTCTTCTGGCAAAACAAGCTCCAATGTGATATCTAGTTGGCTGACTAGTCAATAGAAGAATTATGCAGACGGAGCCAGGGTAGACCCAGCACTACAGGAGTTGAAGGACAGTCTATTAAAAGAAAGGATAATTTCTCTTGATGTCTGGATCTGACAATCAGAGAGAGTTCTCCAGTTGTCTCCGAGATTATCTCAGTAGTTAGCAGCCGATCATCAACAGCCAAAACCCTCAACAGCCAAAACCCTCAAGGGATTAGATAGAGGGAATTGGGGATTCCTCAGGAACTTGGCAAAAGCGGCATTCATGAAATTTCCTGCAGCCCCTGTGAGAACGCATGCTTGCGTCCTGTCCGGCGCAGGCGCGGACGCGCTAATGCGCGTCGGCGTCTGACGCGGGACGCCGGCGACGGTCGCGGACGCGGAGGCGCCGGTCGCGGGCGCAAGGACGTAGGCGGAAACGCCTGTGACGGACGTCACAGCTCCGCGACGTCAGCACAATGACGCCAGTTTGGCGCCAAAACTCCTGTATTTAAACCCAAACCAGATTAACATGCATTGCCTGGTTATTAGGTTATTTGACTGAAACCCTAGCGACTCTGAACTTTGGATTCCTGATTATTGACCCTTGCCTGAACCCGGACTTTGATTACTGCCGCCTGTCTCGACCTTCTTGCCTGTTTACCGATTACGAATATTGCTGCCTGCCTTTTGACCTCGGATCTCCTGACTACGCCTTTTGCCTAATCCCTTGTACTTCGCTGAACTTCTCACTGGCTACTCTCCACAACCCTGCTCCCTGTTCCACTCCAGGTGGGTAGCGGTTGTGTGAGGCGCTTGTGGGTTCATTATCTTCTGATCCAACCTCTTCTACGTCTGGATTATACTGGTAAGTCCTGACAGCCCCGGAATCAAGAAAAGTGGAAACATCGACAGCCTTATCAACTGAATCTGTAAAGGCACAAAGAATTGATGAGAGTTCCTTTGGGGCACAGGTTCAATGCCACACAGGTAACATTCGCCAGTTATACTTGAGTGTGAAGAATTACGCATGCGTCCTGTCCGGCGCGCTAATGCGTGGGACGCCGGCGACAGTCGCGGGCGAAGGCGCCGGCGACGGTCGCTGACGCAAGGACGCAGGCGGAAACGCCTGAGATGGACGTGCTGGCGGCAGTTCCGCGACGCCAGCGTAATGACGCCAGTTTGGCGCCAAAGTAACAATACTTAAACCAAATCCAGACTGAGATGCATTGCCTGGTTATTAGGTTATATTACTGAAACCCTAGCGTCTTATACTCTTGAATTCTTGTTGTCGACCCTCGCCTGTACCTGGACTACTATTTCTGCTGCCTGTCTCGACCCTTTGGCCTGTCTCATCGTTTACGAATCCCGCTGCCTGCCTTCTGACCTCGGACCTCCTGACCACGACTTTGCCTAATCCTTTTGTACTTCGCTTGATCGTCTCATTGGCTACTCTCCACAACCCTGCTCCCTGTTCCACTCCAGGTGGGTTGCGGTTGTGTGAGGCGCTTGTGGGTTCAATATCTACAGCTCCAGCTCCTTCTACGACTGGATAATACTGGTAAGCCTGACACTTGAGCGTGGATATGCTCCCAAATTCAAGGGATGGTTGCTGACAAAATGGGCTTCCCGCCACAGTACAGGCATAGTCCAGCCAGTTGTCTCTGGAGTTTGTCTTGTACAGAGAGGTGCATCCGACCAATCTGCATAGGTTTAGGATCATTGTCTTGCTGCATGACCCACTGTCCTTGGAGATTCAGTGCACTGACAGATGTCTTGACAATTTCCTTTAGAATTCTATGGTATAGTTCAAAATTCATTGTTCCACCAATGATTGCAAGCCCAGGGCCAGATTTACATAGCAGGCACCCCTAGGACCACTGCCATTCATTGCCCCCATCCCCTCCCCTTCCTTTGTGCACATGCACAAATTTTCATCATTGAGTCCGGATTACTGGGGATTGGTGCACAGGAAAATTTTAAAACGATTATATCTCCTACGAATCTCAAGTGCTTCCAAATCAGTGCTGGCATGGTTGGGTGGCATGTCACCTTCCTTAAATTGTGGCGGCCTAGGCCTGGTTCTTTGTGGCCTTTCCACAAATCCAGGCCTAGGCAAGCCGTCCAGGCCCAGATGCAGCAATACAGGCCCAAACCAGAACACTCCCACCGCTATGTTTCACAGATGGGTTCTTAAGCTGGAATGCAGTGTTTTTCTTTCTCCAAATGTAACACTCCTTTTTTCAGCCAAAAAGTCCTATTTTGTCTTCATCCATCCACAAAACATTCTTCCATTATCTGTCTGGTTTGTCCACATGATCTTTAGCAAACTTTTGATGGTCAGAAATATTTTGGGGGGAGAGCAGTGGCTTTCTCCTTCCTACCCTGCCATACACAACAGTTCAGCGTTCTCCTGATGGGAAGTCTTTAAAATGCTGCTTAATAAATATACTTGTCAGTATATTCCACTTGTAAGCAAGGAACGTCGTTGCAAAGCAAAACCTTTTTGGTTCAATAGAAGCATTGGTGTTGAGGTGGGTAAGAAAAGACGTGCTTTTAAGGCTTTCAAGTTAGCTGGTACAGCCGAAACATTTATAAGGTACAAGGAGGCCAATAAATCATGCAAAGAAGCTATAAGGCAAGCTAAAATTGCTATAGAAAAGGATATTGCAGCAAGCAGTAAAAAAAATCCAAAATTATTTTTTAAATATGTTAATAGTAAAAAAATGAAGCAGGAAGGGGTGGGACCCTTACTATCAGAGGGGGGTCAGCTGGTTGATGAAAACAAAATAAAAGCGCAGATTCTGAACTCATATTTTTCATCTGTCTACACAAATGAGGAACCAGTAAGTTAAGGTTTCCTTCTTAACAGTCCCAATTCTAGTAATACAACTAATGATGCATGGTTCACACATGAAGAAATTCAAAAGAGACTAGAACATGTTAAGATTAACAAAGGTCCAGGGCCAGATGGTATTCATCCCAGGGTAATTAGCGAGCTTAGCTCTGTGATTGCCAAACCTCTTTACTTAATTTTTCAGGATTCATTGAGATCTGGCATAGTGCCGAGAGACTGGCGAATTGCTAATGTGGTGCCTCTATTCAAAAAAAGATCCCGTTCTCAGCCTCAAAACTATAGGCCAGTTAGTCTGACGTCAGTGGTAGGAAAGCTTTTCGAAGGGTTAATAAAGGATAAGATACTGGACTTCATAGCAAATCATAATACTATGAGTTTGTGCCAGCATGGTTTTATGCGTAATAGATCTTGCCAGACTAACTTAATTTCTTTTTATGAGAATGTAAGTAGAGACCTCGATTCTGGGATGGCAGTGGATGTGATTTACTTAGACTTTGCTAAAGCATTTGATACAGTGCCACACAAAAGGTTACTGGTTAAATTAAGGAATGTTGGCCTGGAACATAGTATTTGTACCTGGATAGAGAACTGGCTAAAAGATAGACTACAAAGAGTGGTGGTAAATGGAACATTTTCTAATTGGACCAGTGTTGTTAGTGGAGTACCGCAGGGCTCTGTACTAGGTCCCTTGCTTTTCAACTTGTTTATTAATGACCTGGAGGTGGGAATTGAAAGTACTGTTTCTATTTTTGCAGATGATACTAAATTGTGCAGAACTATAGGTTCCATGCAGGATGCTGCCACTTTGCAGAGTGATTTGCCTAAACTGGAAAACTGGGCAGCAAACTGGAAAATGAGGTTCAATGTTGATAAGTGCAAGGTTATGCACTTTGGCAAAAATAATATAAATGCAAGTTATACACTAAATGGCAGTGTGTTGGGAGTTTCCTTAAATGAGAAGGATCTAGGGGTCTTTGTAGATAACACGTTGTCTAATTCTGGGCAGTGTCATTCTGTGGCTACTAAAGCAAATAAAGTTCTGTCTTGCATAAAAAAGGGCATTAACTCAAGGGATGAAAACATAATTATGCCTCTTTATAGGTCCCTGGTAAGGCCTCATCTGGAGTATGCAGTGCAGTTTTGGACTCCAGTCCTTAAGAGGGATATAAATGAGCTGGAGAGAGTGCAGAGACGTGCAACTAAATTGGTTAGAGGGACGGAAGACTTAAATTATGAGGGTAGACTGTCAAGGTTGGGGTTGTTTTCTCTGGGAAAAAAGGCGCTTGCGAGGGGACATGATTACACTTTACAAGTACATTAGAGGACATTATAGACAAATGGCAGGGGACCTTTCTACCCATAAAGTGGATCACCGTACCAGAGGCCACCCCTTTAGACTAGAAGAAAGGAACTTTCATTTGAAGCAACGTAGGGGGTTCTTCACAGTCAGGACAGTGAGGTTGTGGAATGCACTGCCGGGTGATGTTGTGATGGCTGATTCAGTTAATGCCTTTAAGAATGGCTTGGATGATTTTTTGGACAGACATAATATCAAAGGCTATTGTGATACTAAACTCTATAGTTAGTATAGATATGGGTATATAGAATTTAATTAAAAGTAGGGAGGGGTGTATGTATGGATGCTGGGTTTTCATTTGGAGGGGTTGAACTTGATGTTGAACTTGACTTTGTCTTTTTTCAACCCAATTTAACTATGTAACTAACTATGTAACTATCCTAGTGCATTTACAGTATATGGTCATTGAACCCCTTGGTGGCTTATCCTTATAATATCCTTATAGTATAGCGAATACAATAGTCGCTATATAATGCTCTATAATTTACACTGTGCAAAATATTCTTTATTGGTGGAAATAAATGAAAACACAAGTAAGGTAATGGATAAACTCAGCTTTCTTTATACTACACAGATACAGTAAGCACTGACAGAAAGAGATGTGCAAACATTTTGGGCTAGTGCAATTTTGTGGTGAAATTCAGTTTTGCTAGTGGTAAAAATGTTCATGAATCAGTGGTAAAATAAATGCAGAAGTTGTTATTATTATGTGCCCCTTGCCTTCCAGATTAACCAATGGCATAGTCTGTTAACTATTTTGCTTTTCTAATATTGTACTCTCCCATTCCTCGATCGGGCAGGTTAAAAAATCCTGTCGGATCGCAGCCGCATCTGTGCGTTTATGTGGTCCCGCGATCCGACCGACCGTATCGGATGCATTATGATGCGATCGTTGGGCCCATGATCAGATCAGCCCAATAGCGCCCACTTCAATGTGGGCATATCGGGGAGAGATCAGCTCGTTTTGCGACATCGCCAAACAAGCTGATCTCTACGTCTATGGCCACCTTAACTCATCTCCTTTTCAAGCTGTCGTTTCTTATCTCCTGCTTAACATTCAGTTGTACTTTTTGTCATATTTCTGCTCTCTAAACCTAAGGGTAGGACTACACGGCCGACTTTGATGTGGTCCTCGGTAAGCTGACTGGGAGATCAGTATGTCGGTGCATGCGCAGTTGGAGCATGCGCAGAAATTGACGGAGATTGCCGATCTCCCAGTCAGTTTACCGAGGAACCGGAAGATGGATGCTGTGAAGTCTGCTGCCAGAATCTGCAGGAGGGATGAGTATAAAGTATTGGGCATTTCCCCGGGGGGGGGCAGTTAGCCTGGGGGGAGGGGGTCTATGGGGGGTACTATGGGGGTTTTTTCTACAGGGTTTTCTTCTCCTTTAAGAGACTTTTGCTGTCCTGACTATTACTCTGTGGGAACCTCAATGGCCAGCGTGTACAGTTGTCCCGACAAGGGGTGTCAGAAGTGGGATAGTAATCCATAGAGTATCCTTGATTATTAGAGGGGCTATAGAGCAAAAACTGACGGTTTTTTTTTTGCAAAATTTGGTGCAGCAACCAGAATGGCAGATCCAACAACAGGATCAGTACTGGTCTATCTCTTGCTTTGCTCTCTCTGGATCAAGAGAAGGCATTTGACAGGGTGGATAACCAATATCTTATAGTCACTCTGCAGGCCTATAGCTTTGGCCCACAGTTTGTGGGCTACCTGAAAACAATGTATGCCTCTGCAGAGTGTTTAGTTAAAACCAACTGGTCTCTGACTGCACCTCTGGCCTTTGGACAAGGAGTTCGGCAAGGATGCCCCTTGTCAGGACAACTGTACGCGCTGGCCATTGAGCCCTTCCTGTGTCTCTTAAGAATAAGGCTCACTGGACTGGTGCTCAAAGAACCCATCAATGAGAATCAGCAGAGACCCAACATGTAGGTAGCAGCCTATGCTGATGATGTAATTCTTGTGGCCCAGGACCTAGTTGATCTTGAGCGGGCACAAGAGTGTCAAGAGGTCTACACTGCTGCCTCATCTGCCTGGATTAACTGGTCGAAGAGCTCAGGCCTTCTGGAGGGTTCTCTAAAGGTAGATTTCCTGCCTCCAGCTTTCGTGACATCTCATGGGACAGTAACATCATTAAATATTTAGGGGTCTACCTATCAGCTTCATATCAAATTCCTTCATCTTGGGGAATGGAGGTATACAAACTTTGTATGTCAATACTGCATAGTAACACATTAGGTTTAAATTTTTTTATATCCGCTAGTCTACGTAGTAAGTCAGTAGTGTCTTTAAGGCATGTGTTAATATTCATGACACAGGGTTGTAGAAATCCATCTACAAATTTTGCCAGTGGTTCCAACACTGACCCAATTCCTGATACAATTGGCCTCCCTGGGGGGTTGGAGAGGGATTTGTGGATTTTGGGTAGCAGGTAAAGTACTGGGGTACGGGGATGTTCTCTAATAAGAAATTCTTTTACATGATTTGGTATGACACCATTTTCTTGTGCTTGTGTTACCAATAATTCAATTTCTTTCATGATCATTTTTATAGGGTCCCCACTAATTTTTTCATAGTGCCCTGGTGTTGTAAGTTGTGTAATTGCCTCTGCCATATATTTGTTTTTATCCATAATTACAATCCCCCCTCCTTTATCAGCTTTCCTTATAACAATCGAGTCATTGGACCTAAGGTTTTTTAATGCCGTTTTTCTTTAAACGTAAGGTTTTTTTGTCTTGAATTATCAGTTTTTTTGTCCCACAATTGTTTAACTTCGTGTGTGACAATTTTATCAAAGGCTTGCAATGACTCATTATTGTTATCTGGAGTAAAGGTACTTTTGTTCTTAAACCCGACACATTTTATCAGGTATAGTTAAATCGATGTTATCTGCAACAGATGCAAAATGAGTTTTAAGCTTAATGTCTCTTAAGAACTTTTGGAATGAAATATCCCAATTTGCAAATTCAGATACCCAACCCCTTATTCAATACAGTCAGTTCAACCGGGCAGATATTATAAGAGGAGAGGTTTACCACAAGGTTGTTTACCTCGTCTTCTTGCGGTCTCTCTTTGGGTATTGATCCCTGACAGGTACTGTCCTTGCGCTGCTTGTAGTCGGTTGAGTAGTGGCTGCTGCTCCTCCTAAAAAACTGTGTTGTAGAGCTTGAGAAATCCTCACTGCTAGATGGGCTGTATGTGCGGGGTCTGTTTGAGCGGTTCTGTGAGCGACTGTAAAATCTTCTAGGACGGTCTCTGTAGTGTCTGTATTCATATACAGGTCCGTGGGCAGGATCCGACTGTGTCTGGAATTCAGTGTTTTGTGTGCGATGGATGCGCTGTTTCTTTCGCTCCTCACGCCACGTGTACACGCAGCCTTCCTGGTAATCTTTTGCGTCGCGTTCGAACTTTAACCTCTTCCTTCGGTAATCGTCTCTCGCAGTTTTACTAGCGCTTCCTCCTGCGCTTTGAAGGACTGCTCCGCTTGTGGTTTTCCTTTCTCCTGTATCAATTTTTCACGGGTATTGTCAACAGCTATTCTGATACTTTGTAGCTTATCGGTAAGTGTTTCCACCGTGAGTAGCATTAAATCCTGGCTACATTTGTTGCAGATTTCCTGCCAGCGCTGTTGTAGATGCTGATCTTCGGCGCAGAGATTAGGTTTTATATCCAGCCGTAGTCCACGGGGTATTCTCTTAGATTTTATATACTCTGCAAGAGAGCTGGCATGTAAGCTGGTGTGTAATTCTTTAAGCTGTAGGTTAAACAGCTCTTTGGTGATATCCCTTGTAGGTGTTGGTTTAGCAGACGTAAAGTCCACAGCATCAATTTTGCTTAGAATCCTTCCAACATCTTCCTCATCGTACGCAAATGTAGTTGCTGTTGATGAAATTGTTTCTTCAGTCATCTTATGCTGACGACTCACCACTTCTTAGTCTGGCAGATATAATCAAATCTGTAAAGGTGACTAAGTGCGGTTCATTCGAGGCTGTTAATCCTAGTGGACACCCCCCGCCACAGGTGTATTAAATTCAACGGTTCACTAATGAAATCTGCCAATTAGCAGAACTTGCTGCAAAGTGTTTTATTCACGACATGTTTCGGGCTAAAAAAACCTTTATCAAGTGTTATGTACAAACATACAAGGTGCATACATTTGTAGTGTAACAAGGAAATGATGTCATCACCTGAATAGGTGGGTTAATTATCACAATTAGCATAAGTGTTCATCTGTTGCAGGTGTGGAGATAGAGTGCATAAAACCAAACAGAGTAACATACATATCTTCAATGGTAAACATATTGATATCAAGATAGTTTCAAAGTCCATAGTAATGCTGCAAGACTGTTACAAAAGTTCGTAGTAGAGCTGCAAGAGCCTAAAAAGGCGAAAAAACTTAATGGAACTGCCCCATACTTAGGCCTACCATGGAAACTTGATAACGTTTAAACAAGAAGGGAAATATAACCTTAGTTTTACCAATAATCCTTATCTGGATTCTACGTATAGTATTCACTATTTCTTGCTTGTATATACTGGGTACACAAAAGTAACTTTATCTCTGAAGGAAGAAGGTAAGGTGTTAGTCACACCATTTAGGGAAAAAATTATTATCCAATTGGACGTCACCATAACAATTGAGAATGGGTTAATAAATACAAACCTGTACCGGAAAAGTACTGATAAAAATAATATTTTGCATGCCTCCAGCTATCACACACCCATTGTAATTAGGGCTATACCGAAAGGTCAATTTATTAGAGCCCAGAGAATCTCCTCACAAGAAAAGTGGTATCAAATACCTTAAAAGAGAGATTTATTAAAAGAGGGTACAAACCCAAATTAATAGATACATGCGCCAAAGAGGTGTGAGATATGGCCAGAGAAAATCTACTCACCTATAAGACTAAAAGTGAACTAAAATGCCTTCCCTTTGTGAGCCAGTTCAATAAAAACAGTAAAGATATTGAACGTATAGTCCATAGATATTGGCCTATATTATTACAAGACAAATGCCTTAGAAATGTGCTAATAAAACCACCACTATTTAGTTATACTAAAGGGAAAAGTCTCTGCGGGACATCCTCTGTCAGTCCAAGGTTTGCCCTGTCAAAAAAGGTGCACAAAGATTTCTGGGTAAACCACAGATGGGAACTTTCGCATGTCTTAATTGTATCTGCTGCTCTTCTGTAATTAATGGGGAGATATTACACCACCCCACACAGGGTACCCTAATAAAAATCAGACACTTCGCCACATGTGATAAAAATAATGTTGTTTATTTACTTAAATGTCCCTGTGAAATGGGATATGTAGGACAAACTGGAAGAGCAATCAAAACAAGGATCAAAGAACACAGAGGCAGTATACGGAACTTTAAAAAGGGAACATCAACAGATACAACAGTCGTAAGGCATTTGAAACTAGCAAACCATAACCGTACCCAATTAAAGTGGACATTGCTATAAATAATTCAAACATTACAAAGAGGAGGTGATATGCAGAAATTCCGATTACAGAGAGAAGCTTTCTGGATAAAAAAAACTAGATACATTGCAACCTAAAGGTCTAAATGATAGCTGGAGTATAAAATGTTTTCTTGGATAATAATTTTTTCCCTAAATGGTGTGACTAACACTTTACCTTCTTCCATCACATATAAAGTTACTTTTGTGTACCCAATATATACAAGCAAGAAATAGTGAATACTATACGTAGAATCCAGATAAGGATTATTGGTAAGACTAAGGTTATACAGTATTTCCCTTCTTGTTTAAACGTTATGAAGTTTCCATGGTAGGCCTAAGTGTGGGGCAGTTCCATTATGTTTTTTCGCCTTTTTAGGCTCTTGCAGCTCTACTACGAACTTGCAGCGTTACTATGGACTTTGAAACTATGTTGAGATCAATATGTTTACCATTGAAGATATGTATGTTACTCTGTTTGGTTTTATGCACTCTATCTCCACACCTGCAATAGCTGAAGATGCTGGGGAGGAAAACTCCGAATGGCGTGTATGGAGCAGGCTGACTCTCGGAGCACCCCGGGAGGCAGTGGCTCTAATACGGGTGGTGGGGGGGAGTGCAAGGAAGGAAAGGCAGGTTCTAGTTATAGGGGATTCAATTATTAGAAAGGTGGATAGGGTAATCTGTCGCAAGGCCCCTACATGCCAAACAGTCTGCTGCTTGCCTGGTGCTAGGGTTCGGCATGTGGTGGAACGAGTGGACAGATTATTGGGAGGGGCTGGGGAAGACCCAGCGGTCTTGGTACACATAGGTACCAATGACAAAGTTAGAGGAGGTGGTGAAGTCCTCAAAAATGATTTTAAAAAACTAGGTTCAAAGCTGAGGGTGAGGACTTCCAAGGTAATTTTCTCAGAGATATTACCTGAGCCACGAGCAACGCTAAGGAGACAGCAGGAGCGTAGGGAGATTAATGCGTGGCTGAAAGATTGGTGTAGGGAGGAGGGTTTTGGGTTTTTGGAGAACTGGGCTGATTTTTCAGTCGGCTACAGGCTCTTTGCTAGGGATGGGCTGTACCTCAATGATGATGGGGCAGCTGTTTTGGGAGAGAAGATGGCTAGAGGGTTGGAGGAGATTTTAAACTAGGTGTGGGGGGGAGGGTTCAGTAAAAGATTCAGTGGTAGACAGGTTAGATGTGATAGTGGGCAAAGAAAGGGAAAATGGGGGAGGAGATTTGGCTGGGGATACTGTTAAGGATAGGGAGGACCACATGTCATATGTTCAATATGGTGCCAGTATTAAATGTATGTTTACAAATGCAAGAAGTCTGACTGGTAAAATGGGAGAGCTGGAGCTGCTGGTGATGGAAGGAAAATATGATGTGATTGGTGTGGCCGAATCATGGCTGAATGAGTCGCATGACTGGGCAGTAAATATCAGTGGCTATACTTTGTTTCGGAGGGACAGAGGCAATAGAAAAGGAGGAGGGGTATGTCTGTATGTTAGGCACGATTTAAAAGCTCATTTAAAGGAGGAGGTTATGTTAGAAAATGAGGGGCCAGAAGTCGTATGGGTGGAGTTCTTCACCAATTGTAAAGAATCCAGCAAATTAATTGTAGGCGTATGCTATAGACCCCCTAATGTAAGTGAGGAGGAAGAGACAAAGCTCCTGATGCAAATAGAAAAGGCTGCTAGTTTAGGTAAAGTAATGATAATGGGGGATTTTAATTACCCAGATATTGACTGGAGCAACGGTACTGCTAGATCAGTTAATGGGAACAAGTTTATAAACTTATTGCAAGATAATTTTTTAGCATAGGCTTTTGAGGAGCCTACCAGAAAAAATGCTATTCTTGATTTAGTGAACTAATAGCAAATGTGCAAGTCATTGAACCCCTGGGTAATAGTGACCATAATGTTATATCTTTTAATGTCTGGTGCAAAAAACAAAAATATACTGGGGCAACAAAAACCATGAATTTTGCAAAAGCTAATTTTAGTGCCTTGAGGGCTGCCCTACAGAGCATTGATTGGGGCATTAGGTTTTCAGCTAAAAACTCAGAACAGAAATGGTTGTCCTTTAAAATGATATTAAATCATTATTGTTCTCAATTTATTCCCTTAAGGACTAAACGTAGAAGCTCTAAGAATCATCCTGTGTGGCTTAATATAGAGGTAAAGAAGTTAATGGGAAAGAAGAGAAAGGCATTTAAAAACTACAAATCTGTAGGGACAGAAGCTGCATTTAATGAATATAAACACTGTAATAAATGTTGTAAATCAGCAATCCGGAAGGCTAAGAAAAGAAATGAAGAGTTAATTGCGGTGGAGGTGAAAACTAACCCTAAAAAGTTTTTTAAATATATTAATAGTAAAAAGATGCAGGTTGAGAGTGTTGCTCCATTAAATAATGGTACCAGTATGGTTGTAACAGATACAGATAAGGCAAATGTGTTAAATCAGTTATTTTCTTCAGTGTATACAATAGAGGAGTCTGGGTTCACAGGCTCACTTAATATCTGCACGAATGGTTCAGCTCAATCTAGTCAGTGGCTGACTCAGGATATGATTCAAAAAGTTTTAATACAAATTAATGTAAACAAGGCTCCAGGGTCTGATGGCATACACCCCCGGGTTCTAAGAGAGCTTAGTTCAGTTTTAGACCAGCCCTTATTTCTGATTTTCTCAGATTCACTGTCATCTGGTATGGTGCCTATGGATTGGAGAAAAGCTGATGTTATTCCAATATTTAAAAAGGGATTACGATCTCAGCCTGGCAATTATAGGCCAGTAAGCTCGACATCTGTGGTGGGCAAATTATTTGAAGGCTTGTTAAGGGATCACATTCAAAATTTTGTCCTTATGAATGGCATTATGAGCAGCAATCAGCATGGCTTTATGAAGGATAGGTCATGTTAGACGAATTTGATTGCATTTTATGATGTGGTAAGTAAGATTCTGGATAGTGGGGGGGCAGTAGATGTGATCTATTTGGATTTTGCCAAAGCATTTGATACTGTGCCCCACAAACGACTGCTTTCTAAACTAAGGTCTGTTGGGCTTAATGAAGTCGTTTGCATGTGGATAGGAAACTGGCTACAGGATCGGGTACAGAGGGTGGTTGTTAATGGGACATTCTCTACTTGGAGTAAGGTTCTTAGTGGGGTCCCCCAGGGCTCAGTATTGGGTCCACTTTTATTTAACTTGTTCATTAATGACTTAGGGGAGGGTGTTGTAAGTAATGTATCAGTGTTTGCAGATGACACAAAATTATCCAGCCCAATTAATTCCATCCAGGATGTGGCATCCTTGCAACATGATCATGACAAACTGGCAATCTGGGCAGCTAAGTGGCAAATGAGATTCAATGTTGATAAATGTAAAGTCATGCACCTGGGATGTAAAAATATCCAAGCCACTTATACCCTTAATGGGACTGCACTAGGCAAATCCATTATGGAAAAGGACCTTGGAGTCCTTGTAGATGATAAACTTGGCTGTAGCAAGCAATGCCAGTCGGCAGCATCAAGGGCAAATAAGGTCTTGAGCTGTATTAAAAGGGGCATAGAGTCAAGGGAGGAGGGGATCATTCTTCCACTGTATAGAGCACTTGTAAGGCCCCATCTAGAATATGCCGTACAGTTTTGGTCTCCATCACTCAAACAGGACATTATTGTATTAGAGAGGGTACAGAGAAGGGCAACTAAGCTGGTAAAAGGTATTGAAAATCTTAGCTATGAGGAAAGGCTGGCCAAATTGGAGATGTTCACGCTGGAGAAGAGGCGCTTAAGGGGTGATATGATGACTATGTATAAATATATAAGGGGATCATATAATAATCTCTCTAATGCTTTATTTACCAGTAGGTCTTTCCAGCTGACACGAGGTCACCCATTCCGATTAGAAGAAAAGAGGTTCCGCCTAAATATTCGGAAGGGGTTTTTTACAGTGAGAGCTGTGAAGATGTGGAATTCTCTCCCTGAATCAGTGGTACAGGCTGATACATTAGATAGCTTTAAGAAGGGGTTGGATGGCTTTTTAGCAAGTAAGGGAATACAGGGTTATGGGAAATAGCTCATAGTCCAAGTTGATCCAGGGACTAGTCCGATTGCCATTTTGGAGTCAGGAAGGAATTTTTCCCCCTCTAAGGCAAATTGGAGAGGCTTCAGATGGGTTTTTTGCCTTCCTCTGGATCAACTGGCAGATAGGTAGTTAATAATAAAAAAAAAAAATAAAAAAAAAAGGTTGAACTCGATGTACATGTGTCTTTTTTCAACCTTACTTACTATGTTACTATGTTTCTATGTATGAACACTTATGCTAATTGTGATAATTAATCCACCTATTCAGGTGATGACATCATTTCCATGTTACACTATAAATGTATGCACCTTGTATGTTTGTACATAACACTTGATAAAGGGCTTTTTAGCCCGAAACATGCCGTGAATAAAACACTTTGCAGCAAGTTCTGCTAAGGCTGATTGCCTTAGTGAACCTTTGAATTTAATACACCTGTGGCAGGGGTGTCCACTAGGATTAACAGCCTCGAATGAACCGCACTTAGTCACCTTTACAGATTTGATTACCAAATACTCGTAGTGGCCATCCCTGGTGTTGAACGCTGTTTTCCACTCATCCCCTTCCCTGATACGAATGAGGTTATAAGCCCCCCTATGATCTAGCTTAGTATAAATCTTAGCGTTCCTGATCTGATCGAACAACTCTGAGATCAAGGGGAGGGGGATAGCGGTTTTTAATGGTGATCTTGTTGAGACCCCTATAGTCTATACAGGGACGAAGACCACCATCTTTTTTCCCCACAAAAAAGAACCCAGCCCCTGCAGGGGAACAGGAAGGCCGAATGAAGCCTCTTTCCAGGTTTTCCCGAATATATTCTTTCATTGCCTGGGCTTCTGGCAATGAAAGAGGGTATGTCCTCCCACGAGGGGGCGTAGACCCTGGGATCAAGTCAATTTGGCAATCATATGGCCGGTGTGGGGGTAAGGTCTCTGCAGCCTTTTTAGAGAAAACTTCCTCAAACTCAGCATAAGCTGCAGGTAACCCCTCTAGAGAAGTAGTAGCTACTACTTGAGGAATACAGACCCCACCACACTTTGAATCCCATTGGACTACCTTTTTTGAAACCCAATCAATCAGAGGGTTATGCCTCTGGAGCCAAGGTAACCCCAAGATGAGAGGAGAAGTAGCACCCTCAATGAGGTATAGCGAATCTCCTCACTGTGCAAATTATTTACAGACATAGAAAGTAAGACAGTTTTCTTAGACACTATACCTGACCCTAAGGGTCTTTTGTCCACTGCCCAAATTTTCAGGGGGGAACTTAGAGGAACCAATGGAATGTTGTGTTTGGCTGCAAATGCAGCGTCCAAAAAGTTCCCCTTGGCCCCTGAATCCACAAAAGCAGACACTTTGACAGAGCCCGTAGGCCAGGTTAGTTTGACCGGAATCAAAACCTTGGAGGCAGATTGGGGAGAGGAGACTCCTGCGCCCAAATGGAGCTCCCCTTCTCCATTTAGGTTAGGGAGCCTCCCTTTCCTCCTCGGACATAGGTTCAAGAAATGACCCTTTTCCCCAAAATAAATACATAAACCTTGGGAACGCCTGCGTGCCTTTTCCTCAGGAGTTAGATGAGATATGCCTAACTGTATAGGTTCCTCCTGAGGTAGAGGCACAGAGGGGTTTGAAAACTTAACATTGGTCACCATATTACACTTAACATTAGTAACCCCAGAATAAGTAGAACCGCTTCTCTCCCTTTGTCTCCTATCTACCTGGATGTCGAGAGACATGAGGTCATCCAGGTTGGAAGATAGGGGGTAATTAACAAGACTGTCCTTGACAGGATCAGCTAACCCCAAACGGAACTGACTCCATAGAGCCATGTCGTTCCACCCAGTTTCTACTGCCCACCGGCGGAACTCGGTGCAATACACCTCTGCATCCCTCCTCCCTTGGCGCAACTTACGAATCGCGGAATCGACAGAAGATGCGCGATCCGGGTCATCGTAAAGAATTGCCATGCTGTTAAAAAATTACTCTAGGGAATAGCTTGCAGGGTCAGGAATAGGCAGTCTTAGGGCCCAAATTTGGGGGTCACCCAGAAGCAGGGTCATAACAAACCTCGCCAGATGAAAATGAGTGAGGGAAGAAACCAAGGTACAATTTGCATGCCTCCTTAAACACAAAAAATTTGGTGCGATCCCCACTAAACTTTTCGGGGAACACAATTTTGGGTTCATGGGGCCTGGTACTATTACCCCACATAGCAGAAGAACCCACAGGAGAAACAGGAACAGGCAGCTTGCGGACTTGCGGATTCTCCAGCTGACGGGTTAGGTAGTGAAAACCCTGTAGGAGATTGTTCTGCTCCCGCTCATGGTCCTCCAAGCGCTGTAGCAAGGTGGTAAGAAGAGATTCGGTGGTAATTGGAGGAGTTGAAGCAGGAGGAGCAGCAGCATCATCGTGACTTTCGTCCTCCATGGGCCCATGATAATGTCACGACCGGCACCCAATACCAGAACAAGTGCCAAGCACCCTGGTCTCGGCTCGGCTTCACCAGTAGTGTGACCACCGTTGGGCTTCGGGAGGAGCCCTCAGCTTACTTGGGTGCCACCTGGACTTAACAAGAGGTGCAAGGCGAGATGTTCTGTCTGGCAAAGGGGCACGGCTGTAAGCAGAGTCTTTTGGGCCAAAGGTCACGGTACAAATGGAGCAGGCAAGAGAATCGTCAGACAGGCTGGGTCAAGGCAGGCAGATATCAAGAATCGTCAGGCAGGCAAGGGTCAAAACCGGGTAATCAAACAGAAGGGATCAGGCAGAAAGAGTAGTCGAGATGCAGGCAAAGGTCAGAGTTCGGATATCAGAATTGTCAGGAACAGGCAGGGATCAAAACCGGAATAACAGATAAAACTTTACAGGAACAGACAGCACAAGGCTTCAGGAACCACTAGAATCAAGATTCTATCACGGGCATCTGTCTACAGTCAGAATGGGCCTTTTATAGGGGATAGAATTCGTGCCAAAACGCGATGGCGCAAACACGCCAGCGTGTTTGCGCCTATAAACAATGCGCAGGCGCGCGCCTTAAGGCAGGCAAGATGGCGCCAGAAGAGGACCACGCGGCGGGTGTCCCACTAGACCACCAGGGCAGGTAGGTTTTCTTACAGTAACCTAACATCAAGCTTTTATCGCCAGGTACACAATATGGAGTATGACCGGCAATTGTTTGTCATTGAACATGAGGGTTTCCAGCCTCTCAAACCTGCCGGCTTACTACCAAGACACTCTAAAGACCTAGAGCATGGTCTCCGTGTTAAGGCAAGGAGCCGTTCAATGGGAAGACATTCTAAATGAGCCAATACTTTACAATCCATCTTTTAAGACTAGGATGTTGGAATTCACCAGCATCCGCCGCCTATGCCAGGCTCAGTTAACCAGAGTTGCCGATCTCCTGGACTCCTGGAAATCAGATTGGGTGGACTCTCAGGCAGTTATGCAATGCATGGGATTTCTCAATGCCAGGGTTCAACACTGTCTGCTCAAGGAAATCAAGGACACAATCTCTGCTGATTCTCACACCTTCATTGATGGGGTTTTATGTGCTGGAGAGCCATGTCCTACTTGGAACTCCTCACCTCCAGACATAATAATAGCAAAATCCGTCAATCCCCTCAAGCACCTCCTTCCCCAACTTGAGCCAGTTGGAGAATTTTACATTGATACGCTTTCATGATATAACTCTCTAATGCTTCACACTGTACACTTCGTTGCCCTCATCTCCCGCTATGATAACATCTGGAGACGTGTGCTTAATGAGGGTGAAAGACCTCAGTGCGAAGTTGGAGACTTGAGTTAGAAAGTGCTCTATGGTGCATTGAGCACAGTAGAGTATTTAGCTTGTTTTACAGACTCCCCAGCTGCTTGTCCATTCTGTGTTTCAAACTTATTTTATGTGTGCCAGACTGTGACATTTGAGATGTGATTAACTTTGGTGAGCAATCACTCACCTGCAATTTGAATAATATATCAGCTAATGAAAAATCAACGCATTGACTGCATTTTTTTGTGGGGCAAAAACACTGAAAAATAGGGTTACCCTCTTAAACCATATATTTTTAGAAATTAAACAGTCTACTGAATCTAAAATTGGTACCCATGCTTTTCTGCTCCAAACCAGTTGTAAGGCTTTCTCAAAATTGGCGTTTTTGGTGAAATATCTGAAAATTGCCTCAAAGCTTCAACTTTCCAGCATATTATCGTCCACGTATCAATACATACCAAGAAAAAGCACCCTAAATATAATTTCCAAGGGTCCCATTGTGCATGGGTTTACCAATGTATCTAGCATTTAGAGGCCCCAAAATGAAGTTAGTGCAAACTAGCTGGATCACTAGCTGAGTCAACACATTGACTGCATTTTTGTGGGGTAAAAACACAGAAATATATGTTGACCCCAAAACCATATATTTTTGGAAAGTACATATTCTACCAAATCTAAACTGGGTAACTATGCCTTTCTGCTCCAAAAGCTGAGTCCCAATGCTTTCCCAAAATTGTCAGTTTTGATGAAATAGCTGAAAATCAACTCAAAGCTTTCAATTTATCCTATCTTATCTTCCTCATAGCATAAGGTCCCAAGAAAAAACATCCTAAATATGAATGCCAAGGGTCCACAGAACAGTTTGATGCCCATTGTGCATAAGATTACCAAAGTACCTGGTGTTTAGAGACCCCAAAATGAAGTTAGCGCATACAAATTGTCCTAGAGGTCAGTGGAAAAAAAGCAACATATATACTACAGTTTTTGCAGGGTAAAACACAAAAGTACACATTCAGACAAATCCGACCTTTCCCAAAATTGTCAGTTTTGATGAAATAGCTGAAAATCATCCCAAATCTTCCACTTTTTAGTATCTTATCTCTCACATAGCATTAGGTACCAAGAGAGAACATCCTAAATATGAATGCCAGGGGTCCACTGAACAGTTTTATACAAGCAGTGGTATGTGTATTATGTGCCATAAGACCCCCTAACAGTATGAAAACTCTAAAAAAAACATATTTTCACACATTCTGATGAATGCAAAATGGGTAAATACGTCTTTCTACTGCAAACTACCAAACCGTAATGCTATGCTGAACGTAGCGCTTTTTACCAAATTTCTGAAAATCGTCACAAAGTTTCATTATACCCCATTATATGCCCCACATATCTTAACGTATCAGCATAAAACATCCCAAATATGAACGACAGGGGTCTACTGAACACTTTGATGCCCAATATGCATAGATTTACCAAACTATGTGGCGTACAGAGGCACCCAAATGACAATAGTGTATATACATTTTCACGGCTGACGCTGTGGCTGCTGCGATATAAGCACCCGGTATGCTGCCTTGGGCCCCTGGGCGATCATGCCCCAGGGGCCACTCAATCCTCCGCTCTGCTCGTTGCCTAGGGGCAGGTGATCGGGTAGGAACGGAGCGATCAGCACTTAATCAGAAAAGCCTAATCAGTATGAGAACAAAGGTTTGTTACAGCTATATGTACCTAGGATTTATGATGTTGATCTATGACCTGCAATAGTGGTGCTGGAATGGAATGTGAATGATGTTCCTGATGGAACTCAGCATGTTGGAAGCTTAGATGGTTGGAAGTTACAGCCTGTTGAGGATGTCTAAATGAGTCATAACACCTGGTTGGACGTTAAGGAGTTTATGTGGCAGCATAAACTAATTCTCACTACCCACTGTGGTGGGTAAGTGTAATAACGGAGGTATTGGGGATGAGTTGGGCAGGAACAGGAGATGCTGGGACCCCTTAGGGTGGACTACGTACATATAGCTGCTTACGCTTTTCTGATAAACCACACTACATCCGCTAAATGAGAATTATTACTCATGGACAGACTGTACCTATGGGAAGCAGGCCACCCTGCAGGTATCATATTGATCATACATGTTGAGTATTGGTAAGCACTTTTTTAGGCTATTCATTTGTTGAACTGAGTGCCGTTAATTTGATCTTTGGCTCTTTGCTTTTTCTTTTTGCTTCAAATACGCCTGTACCCAATACCATCAGTATGTTTTGCAACAATAAGGTTGCAAAGGTCTTGAGAGAGCTCTTTGCTTTTTACCCATCATGCAATGCTTCTTGTGTGATACCTTGGTAATGAGAGACCTTTTTTATAGAGCATCAATTATGACTAAATCAGCTGAAATTTGCACTGATTGGGGGCAGGATTGCTTTCTAAATACTGACAGATTTCAGCAGGTTTCTTGGCTTTCCATGCCTTTTTTTCCATTTGTTCAATACTTATTCCCCTTGTATTGCACATAACTTAATATATGGACTTATTTGTTCTTTAAAATGCGAGGATTACTTGGGCTTTTACTGATATCTGGTGTAAATTACATGTTAATAGCCCCATTAGAAGTATAATAACTGAGAAAACGTGTTGACGTGTTCAATTACTTAATACAGCCATGTCCAAAGTCCGGTCTGCGGGCCAATTGCTGCCCACATACAAATTTACGATGGCCCTCAGTGTCTCTCCAGAAATTCATAATAATGCGGCCGCCCCGCCTGTATCCAACGTGCCAGTGGTACAGTAAAGAAATATGGTGCGATTGCGGTGACCACCAACACGTCGTCAAGGAAGCGCAGTCAGATAACGCACTATAAACGTCAGCAACACAACACTCCCTCAGCTGCCCAGCTAAGCTTCTCGGGTCTAGGGACAGATTCTGTCAGTGATGCTGCCGCTTGGTTTATCGCAATGAAACTGCTGCAGGAATAACTCAACTACGGGGCCACGGCTGCTGCAGCACTTCTCTGCACCGTGCGGTGTCGGGGGCCTGCGTGTGACTGGATAACAGGTAATGATAATGGCTGTCATCAGCTGCTCTCCTGTAACTCACACCAATTGCAGCATAGCACGGCAGAATCGCCATGGCTTTCTATTGTTGCTCTGGCTGGATTCCCATTAGCCTTCCCTCCCATTTCGAAATAGGCTGCTGGGAGTTGTAGTTTCACTAAAACAGAGGATCTTAATGTTGACATCTGTAATGCTGTTTGCGTATGCTTAATCCTGCTATGCTTTGCATGTAGACACAGGCAGTGTGGCCTCTGTTTATTTGTGGGCCCCAGTGGGTGTGTTTAATACCTGAGACTGAAGTAAGTCTACTGGCATGTCTCAGAGGAAGATAAAACCTACAATGAAAGTAACCACAGGCTCTAGTCTTTGTCACTGCACTTCCAGCTATGACTCTATATTGTAATGGGGAATTCATAATTTCTATATGAATCTGCTGACTTCCCACAGTAGGGTTAACTGATCACTTGAAAACCCAGAGACATGTCTGGAAAATCCAGCTACAAGTTCAATAAATATGTATTATTTGTTAGAGACATGATCTGGGAACCTTGCACCAGAGGCTTAAAGGGGTTATTCACCTTTAAATTAACTTATAGTATTATGTAGCGAGTGATATTTGCAAATGGTTTTCATGTTTTATGATTTGTTTTTGAGTTATTTAGCTTTTTATTCAGCAGCTCTCCGGTTCTCAATTGCCATAGCAAGCATGCCTTAATTTGAATAAGAGGCTGGAATATGAATAAGCCTGAATAGACAGATGAGTAATAAAAAGCAATAACAACACATTTGTAGTCTTACAGAGCATTTGTTTTTTTTTTTTGATGGGGTCATTGACCCCTGGAACCAGACACAGCTTGAGTGCTCTCATTCATGTCATACATTGATAGGTATGGATAATATCCTTATATTACACTAATATTACTCTAATAACCTCAATGTCGAGCTGAATTTTCGGCCCCCACACATTTTCACCTCACCAAATCTGGCCCTCATTGCAAAAAGTTTGGACACCCCTGGCATAAACATTATATGAACTGCCAGATAGAAATGTTTTTTTTCCTACATAAACATATCTGATTCCACAGAAAGAAAACTATAATAAAATCATACAAGCAATTTACCAATACCCCACACAATGGACTGCAATCCCATATTTATCTTGTTCCATTATAAAATGATGGATTCTGTGACTTGAAGTACCTCTACTTTTCACAGAGTCTGTGCACCACCCACTATGCAAAGTCCCAGGATCCAGCAATTCACAATAAAAGACGATACGGGTGGTGTAGCATTACTGTGTAAGCTTATTCAAGGGCCTATCGGCTCCTAACGGAGAAGTCCGGACCAAGGAGGAAGTTTAGGGATTAAGTCCAAGTTTGTGGTATCCAAAGGTGACAGGCGTAAGCGTAGTCAAGTTCAGGCAAGAGTTCAATAAGGCAGGTAGCAAGGATCAGAATCAGTGTCTTAGCAGAGGGTCCAGATTCCAGGAAACAGCAATTTAGAAAACCCAGGAACACAAGACAGCAATTCCTAAGTGGGCAATGAACCCGTGACTGGGAAGTCCTTTTACTTTCAATTTTCGCACCAGCGCATTGACGTCATCAGGCCGGCCCACCTGGGTCAAGGGCGCCGCCATCTTGAATTCGACGCTGCCGGAGACGGCTTCTTAGTTAGTCAGCAACTTGAAGTGTACCATGTAAGAAATTATTGCTCAGTTAGTTTGCTTTGATCCTTGGGACACGTCAGATTAAAAAGCAAACTAACTGAACAGTTATGTCTCATATGCCCCCCTTTCAGTTCACTGATTGGTTACTGACTGGTAACTGCAAAGGATGAAGTAGTGTTCTGGCTATTACTTTAGCTATCTTTTCACTCCAGCCTTTATAGAATTTGATTTTTGACTAACTAGCTATGTTGAAACCATTTTTTTATTTAGCACAGCTTATTTACCCCCTTTCATCTTCACAATGAACAATTCCTTTAAGGGGGGATGGGGAACTGGTGCCTGTGAAAAAGAGACAAGATCATCATGGGTTCCTCAGCGAATACAAATATGTTTTTGTAAAAAATAACATTTATATTAATATCTGGAACTTCTTAATGTTTATGGACTTCTACATAAACTCAACTTGAGTGGACATGTGTCAGAAGGGGAGGTATATTTTCTCTTAAAGGGATTCTTATTATGATTTTTATGTATTTTTTTTTTCTAAATTACACTGTTTAAACTGCAATATATTTCACTCTACAATATAAAATGTCATTCCTGAACCAGGAAGTGTATTTTTTTAGTTGTAATATTAGTGTGTAGGCAGCCATCTTAGGTCATTTTGCCTGGTCAAGTGTTTTCAGAAAGAGACTGGACTTTAGGATGGAACTGCTTTCTTGCAGGCTGTTGTTTCTCCTATTTAATGTAACTGAATGGGTTGCAGTGGGACCTGGATTTAACTATTGAGTGCTGTTCTTAGATCTACCAGGCAGTGGTTATCTTGTGCTAGGGAGGGGGTGATATCACTCCAACTTGCAGTACATCAATAAAGAGTGACTGAAGTTTAACAGAGCACAAGTCACATGACTGGGGGCAGCAGGGAAACTGACAATAAGTCTAGCCCCATGGCAGATTTCAACACTCAATATAAAAAAATCTGTTTATGCTTTTGAGAAACGGATTTCAGTGCAGAATTCTGCTGGAGCAGCACTAACTGATGCGTTACGGAAAAAAAAATAAAAAAAATAGTTTTTCCCATGACAGTATCCCTTTAAAGGAGAAGAAAAGGCTAAAATTAAGAAAGCTTTAACAGATGGGCCTATGTAAATACACCAGTGAACCCTCAAAGTAATGCTGCACTGAGTCATTTGTCAAAAGAAACACAGCATTTCTTTCCTTCTATTGTGTACACATGGGCTTCTGTATCAAACTTCCTGTTTTCAGCATAAACCCCCAGGGCTAGGGCTTGAGGATGCTCAGTTTGCTCCTCTCTTCCTCTCTCCCTCACTTTTCCCCCTCCCCTCCCTGCTGTAATCTGAGCCCAGAGCTATGAGTGAGCAGGGAGAAACTCAGGCAGGAAGTGATATCACACCAAGATAATATGGCAGCTGCTATCCTAAACACACAGAGATTCTAGAGCTATTTACTCCAGTAAGGTAAAGCATTCTGCAGAAAAAATAGACATATAGCTTGCACTATTGTGGCTAATCTATTGCAATAAACTACTTCAGTAGCTTTCCTTCTCCTTTAAGTTTAAAGTGAACTACGTAAGGCATGTCAACTTTTAGAGGCTGCATGTGACTCACTCTCCCATTCATTGAGTTTCTAGACTCTTCTCATACTACACACAAAAGTGTCTCTCAATACTTATACTATTCTATGCCCAGGATTTGAAATCTATTAGTTCTCCTTTTTCATAATTTTATGTAAATATAGTAAAAATTGCAAAAAAAAAAAAAAAAGTTATTAAATTCAAGAACATAACTCAATAAAGGAGTTAAGTTGTTAATGTTTGTTTCTATATGTTTGTAGCAGCTAATAGCATAATAGAAACATTGTGTAGCCCAGTTTTGGATAGCTGCAGCCTTCTCCAGTTTTACCCAGGTTAGGGGAATTATTTTTTAATATTTATGGAAATATTATTCCCAGTACACCTAGCCTTATTAGATGAAAAATTACATCCTGCTGTAATTTAAGGCAGTTGTGTTTAAGGAAGACAAAACAAGTTCCTTGTAATAAAATATTAAAGTTTAAAATTTACCTCAAGCCTAGGGGGTTTATTTATTAAAGCCCAATTTTTTCTGGTCAGACTTTTAAAGAGAAAAACAATTTTTTCGGCAAAACAGAACCTCAATTTTTTTCATGATTTATTTTATCCTAATATAAAAGTACTTTTATCCTAATGAAAAAATGCTCTCAGGCCTGCCGAACTCATGTAGAAGTCAATGGCAGATGTCCTGTTGATATCCAGATCTGTGCTGGGTTTTGTTTAATAATGTGAAGATTTTGTGTTTTCGGCCAACAAATCCAAAAAATTTGTACGATTCAGATTTTTTCACAATTTTAGCGAAATTTTTGCCACACAAAAATATTTAAGAAACATTTATTAATAGTAGTAGTTTTCAGAAGTTCCAGATTTTGATAAATAACCCCCCTAAAATTCATCCTTAGCAGAAAATGTCCTGCAAGTAGCTGTGAAATATCCATTTGCATAGCAACAGCTTCTATTTAAACTTCAATTTATATTTTATGAACAGTTTTCCTCTATGACCTTAAAGGGAATCTGTCGTCATTTTAAACTTTTTTTTTTTTTTGCATTTTTATAAAAAACACATATCCATAAACACTGTCTGCCAAATAAAATGTTAATCCACAAATCCATGCATAAGTTATTTTAGTTTGTATTTTGTCATGGGGGCTTCCATTTCTGCTCATTACACATTCATCCTGTGCTGCTCTAACAGCAGGCACAGCATTACCTGTGTGCTTGGAGGCAGCCACTCTGTAATGAAAAGCCAAGTCGCACTACGACATGAGAATATAGCTGTACACTCCCCCTCCCCTCTCTGCCCATGCGTATGATGTTTGGAGGAGAGAGGTCACATGGTTTGCAGGGAAGCAATTACTTTCACTTTCCTACGTTCTGCTCTACAGCTGCACTAGCAGCCCCTCCTCCCACAGACACTATCAAAGCTCCTGCCATTCTGTAAGTTTGTTCTCTGCATTCCTTTGGAGGGGGGGGGAAACTTTCTCTCCTTGCTGCCTTCCTAGTTAGTTTTATTGGTTACTAGATGTGGTAAAGGAGCTGTGAGTTCCCTCTGCTATCCACCACACACAGACCTTGCTCCTATCTATATAAAATATTTTTTCCAGTGCCCAAAATATGAGAGAGAGAGAGAGAGTGAGTGTGTGTGTGTGCAGGGCTGGTCCTATCAAATGTGGGGCCCAATTGGGACCATGTTGGCGGGGCCCCTAGACAAAGTGTTGCTGGCTACTGACACACCAAGTATTTAGGAAAATAAGGGCATACAGGCACAAAATAGAAAGGAATGGGGCAGACAAGGTAACATAATAGGGGCACACAGGGTAAGAGAGGGAGGGAGGAAATAGGAGAGTGGACTGGGCCAATTAGTTTGGGGCTGGGCCGATTCAGCTTGGGAGCAGGCTTGGTTGGATTGGGGCAGGCAGGGCCTATCAAGGTTGGAGGAAAGCTGGGCCTATGAGAGTTGGGGGCAGGCTAGACCTATGGATTTGGGGATGGGCTGGACTCTCAAAGTTGGGGGCAGGCCAGGCAGCATCATGTGCTGAGGGAAATATTATCTGTGCTGCCCTGTGGTGCGGGGCCCCCCAGAGGTGCGGGCCCAATTGGCCTAAGGCCGGCCCTGTGTGTGTGTGTGTATATATAAATATTTATTCTTGAAACGTAAGTGGGGGCAGTGATCACAGGACTATCTTATTTCAGTCCTTCTGAAGTGGTGTCAGTGAGAGCTTATCTTGATTCCTGCCTATTGTTCAATTGACAGGCTCAGCAGACAAGGCTCTATTTACATTACAGCAGCTTGTAGGAGGGAGGGGTAATGACATCACTCCAACTTGCAGTGCAGCAGTAAAGTGTGACTGAAGTTTATCAGAGCACAAGTCACATGACCTGAGGGCAGCTGGGAAATGTCAAAATGTCTAAATGTCTAGCCCCATGGCAAATTTTAAAATTAGATATAAAAAAAATCCATTTCTTGTTTTGAAAAACGGATTTCAATGCAGGATTCTGCTGTAGTAGCACTATTAACTGATACAT
This sequence comes from Xenopus laevis, assembly GCF_017654675.1. NCBI lineage: Eukaryota > Metazoa > Chordata > Amphibia > Anura > Pipidae > Xenopus > Xenopus laevis. Next base: position 27,512,893 of record NC_054378.1, on the reverse strand, counting down.
TTTGTAAAAAACATGTTTTTCCATGACAGTATCCCTTTAACAATTACAGAAAAACAGAAGACAGCAGGATTCAGGCTTATAATAAATTAATGGAGCTTAGATGACTGTACATTATAGAAAAATCATAACATATTTCTACTCAAAACATTTGCTCAGCTTCAACATTTCAAAATATTTTTTTTTCCATCTTAATTTTGCTTAACAAATTATTACTATCCAAGTAATCAATAGTGCATGCAATCAACTGAAATTAGGTCAATATTCAGAAATGCCAATAGACACAAAGACTCAGGTTTTTTCATAGTTTAAATTAAAGCTTATTAGCCTGATATTGTACACCATATCCAATATTGTATCCCAGTAGGCTCATTTAATCCATGTACATAGATAACTGGTTAATCCTCTGTATGTATAAAATAATATTTCTTGTAGAATGTTATGCAGTTACCAGTTGCTCTCTTATCTTGCATACAGTGCTTTGAAGCAAGCTGTTTATGGGGCTAGCAGACTATTTGTCCCCACTAGTGCTGTTCCTTCCATATCTTGTTGTGATGAAAATTCTAATTTTTCATAAATGGTTTGTATAACAGGTAAATACTGAGAAATCTCGTTGGGCTCAGTGTAGAGAGGAGGAGGAACATGGCTAAGATTATTGATTTTACTCTCCTTGGATGTGTATTCCCTCAGCATGAATGTCTTGTCTGCCTCATGGTACAAACGAGTGTCATTCATTCGGATGAGTACACCATCCACCCTCAAAAAGAATCTCAAAAGAAGGAAAAAGCTTGTAGGCATCACTCTAATTTTAACACTTAGACTGGACACACCATGATCATGTAATTCATCTTCAAACAGTAGGACCTCCTCAAAGAACATGATTTGCTCTCTTGCTTTCAGTTTCTCTGTGTTTATTCTTTCTGTTGTTGGTACAACATTAAGTTTCATATTATCACCAAGCAATGTTCCCTTGTAGTCAGTTGTATATGTCCAATCATAAGGCTTCACAACCTCTTTGCTGTGCTCACTATCTGATCTGCTCTCCTGCCACTCCTCAGCACATGCAACTTTTACAGCCCCTTGCTTATTTTTCACTACTTTCAAAGCATCCTTTGCATTGAATTCTATGCCAAACCCCGATGTGTGCTGGATCCTCAAGACATTATCCCCAAACATCATCTCTGGTAGACATGGCATGCTCATCTCTTCAGCCAGTTTCTCAACATCAGCTGACTTCATGATGTGTGTTTTGATTGCAGTGAGTTGCCATGGTCCAAAATTGAATTCTTGATTGCTACTTTTAAAGCCGTGTATCATCATAGCTGAGACTAAACAACCTAAAACAAAAGAAGTAAAGTTTAGTTTTTAATTTTAAAACATAGGTTAAATACTACTCATCACAGTGATACTGGCAATAAGACACTATTCACTCCTTAGAACAGATCTAGTGTATATACATAAAGCCAAATACCAAGGAAATACAATTTTAGGACTGAAGTAGGACTGATTTATTAATACTCAATTTATGTATTATGTAAATTAAATGAAAATTATACCCCCCTAACAATGTACAGTTAGTTCCATAAATCTTTGAACAGAGACACTTTTTTTTCTTATTTTGGTTCTGTACATTACCAGAATGAATTTTAAATAAAACAACTCAGATGCAGTTGAACTGCAGACTTTCATCTTTAATTCAGTGGGTTTAACAAAAAGATTGCTAAACTAAAAGCCTTTTTTTAAATACATGTTTAGTCTAATGTTGCATAACAAATAAAATAAAATAAAATAAACAAACCTACAAGAATTTGGAAATACAGAAAAGATGATAATTGGAATCCATTACAAGCACATTTTTAGCATACTGTATATTAATAATAGCGAGAATATTATCATCGTCTAGGTGTAGATTCTCAGAATAATGATCAGCACATCAATCTTCCCACATACGTAATTTAAAGATTAATACTTAATAACACCTTGTACTTAGCATCCAATTTATATGGTGGCTCCTGGGGGGGCGATCGTGGACTCTGTTCTTGTGGTCGATGTAAGTTTTGAATGTATTGGTCAGTTTCTTGTACGATAGTATTATTTAGTATTAGTATTATTTAGTAATAGTAGTAGTGTCATACCATGTAGTATATCAAAATGCATAGATTGTGAGGTGTCTGATATGTATTGGGAGCAAACATACGTAACTCATCCATATTGAGAAAAAGTTATCAGTAAATTGCTCTTTGTTTGTAGTGGATTCCACCCAATCCATGTGAAAGATATGGTGTAGTTTTTGTTTGACCAAGGATAGCGGAGATGCAGATGAAGAAATTAAAGCCTTTTTTTAACACAATCACTTCATTTCAGGGGCTCAAAAGTAACTGGACAACTGACTCAAAGGCTATTTCTTGGCAGGTGTGGGCAATTCCTTCGTTATGTCATTATCAATTAAGCAGATAAAAGCCCTGGAGTTGATTTGAGGGGGGAGGTACTTGTATGTGGAAGATTTTGCTGTGAACAGACAACATGCAGTCAAAGGAGCTCTCCATGCAGGTGAAACAAGCCTGAAAACAGAAAAAAAAACTATCCGAGAAAATGCTACAATATTAGGAGTGGCAAAATCTACAGTTTGGTACATTCTGAGAAAAAAAGAAAGGAGTGGTGAACTCGCAAAAAAGATCTGTACGTCCATGGAAGACAACAATGGTGGATGATCATAGAATAATTTCCATGGTGAAGAGAAACCCCTTTACAAAAGCCAAACAAGTGAACAACACTCTCCAGGAGGTAGGCGTATCGATATCTAAGTATACCATAAAGAGAAGACTGCATGAAAGTAAATACAGAGGGTGCACTACAAGGTGCAAGCAACTCATAAGCCTTAAGAATAGAAAGGCTAGATTGGACTTTGCTAAAAAAAAAACACCTAAAAAAAGCCAGCACAGTTCTGGAAAACTATTCTTTGGACAGATGAAACCAAGATCAACCTCTACTAGACTGATGGCAAGAAAAAAGTATGGAGAATCTATAAAACATGTGTGATGGTTTGGGCATGCAGTGTGATGGTTTGGGCAAGTGGCACTGGGACACTAGTGTTTATCGATGATGTGATACAGGACAGAAGCAGCCGAATGTATTCTGAGGTGTTTAGAGACATACTTCTGTCCGCTCCAGCTAAATGCAGTCAATTTGATTGGGAGGCGTTCCATAATACAGAGGGACAATGACCCAAAACATACAGCCCAAGCAACCCAGGAGTTTATTAAAGCAAAGAAGTGGAATATTCTTGAATAGCCAAGTCAGTCACCTGATCTGAACCCAATTGATCATGCATGTCACTTGTTGAAGACTAAACTTCACACAGAAAGGCCCACAAACAAACAGCAACTGAAAGCCGCAGCAGTAAAGGCCACCCCCTAAGGGTTTCAGTATTAGAATTTAAGATTTTATTTTCAGTATTTTAATTTGTCCAATTACTTTTGAGCCCATGAAACAAAATTATTGTGTTAAAAAAGGCGTTAGTTCCTCACATGCTTATGTAATATTTTTGTTCATCCCACAGAATTAAAGTTCAAAGTCTGCAGTTCAACTGTATCCGAGTTGTTTTATTTAAAATTCATTGTGGTAATGTACTGCTGTAAAAGGTTACAAGAATATCTCTAAAAAGTTAGGACTAATTAAGTCAGACAGTGTACAAAGGGAGGAAATTCAAGACCATTGTTATGAAAGAGAAGTAGTTGACCATCAAAGCTCTAACATCCAAACCAAATTGGTTTAAATTCCACAGGCAATGTGCAGGACTAGTCAACACAAATGTTTTGTCCCAGTTATTGCTGCACAAGAGGGGGTCACACCAAATACTAAGAGAAAGTAAGTGAATACTGATTCACTTACTTTTGCCACAGACAAAATTATTTGTGTTTCATTTGTTTTACTAGGTTTTCTTCATCTACTTTTAGGACACATCCACATAAAAACTGTTCACAAACTTTCAAGCACCATTGCATGCTGGTCACTGGCTCCCACAGATTCAGTGGATTAAACCAACCGATAACTTGGGGTCTGAGACACCTAATCCCTTGAATGTATTGATAATGATAAATTAGTCAAACGTGTCTATCAATAAGATTTAATTAATAACCTAGCCCTATTTCAATCAAAATCTCAGCACAGATAAAAAATACTGAAGGACCCCACCATCTATTTGTGAGACAGATTGCAGTTTGCATTAAATAATCCCTCCAGAAGACACCAACATCTGTCTTTATAATAATAGGAGTGTTTCTAAATTATACCCCCGGGGACAAATGAAAACGCAAGGCCCGCGCTTCACTATTGCAGGACAAAAAAAAAAGCGCCAGGAAGAAAACATACACACTGGAGATTGGAGAAAGAATCCGCTTTTTCTCAAACACACCAGAAGAATATATGTTCCTTGGACCTGCCCAAATATAATTGCATTTCAGAAAACAAACAATTAGAAGCAGTCAAAGCTTACAGAACATGAAATTTTAACCTCACAAGAACGCCTGCGATTATTAATACCTTACAATACATTAAATTATTGACCACCATACTGACCACGAACAACACAATATCGTACTCCGTATGTAGATCCGCCGTCTAATCTTTCAAGCCAAATCAAACCCTGATACATTTAACGACAGAATATGCCTCCAATCATTGTAAGAATTAGGCGTTCTCTCATCCAATCACTAGCGTTATCGCATAGTTGAGCGTTTGTCCGGTGTTGTGCAGGAAGTACTCACTGGCCAATGCGAAGATTACTCCGCTGAACTTTCAACCAATCAGCGGCCATGAACCTTCCGGTCCATTAGAAAGGCTGCTTGTTAAGACCAATAGTGGTAGGGTTTACATTTTTTTAAGGAAGCACTGGAATTAATACATGGTCTCGTCTCGTAATAGCTTGGTTTAAGACAATAGACTGCAGTGCTGCGAATAATTATATTGAGTTTGTCTGTGGTTACGGAAGCAGAAATGAACTCCTTAGAGCAGGCAGAAGGTTAGTTTGGGATTTGATTTACGTTGTTGTACTATATGAAGCCATAACATAAAATCTGTTAAGTCAAATATGACTTTTTATCTTGCTGATCGCAGATGTAAAAGGTTAAAAAAATTAGAAAAGGCTACCCTTACCCTGTTTAGTTACGAAGTGATACCATATCCTACATCTCTCACCTTGATTTCTGAGCTTGCCCACTCCCACACCTTGTGTCTCATTCCCTTCCCCTTTAGATTGTAAACTGTTTTGCACAGGACCTTTCTCACCTTTTGTACCAGTACTGGTTGTTATGTATGTAACTCTGTATGTTATATGTCTGTAATACATATGATTTCTTTGTATATGCACATTCATTTTAAAATGCTATGCAATATGTTCGGCGCTCTAAAAATATATGTTAATAATAATCAAGATGCAATACAGTTTTGCATTGATTCTGTGTGCTTGAACGGAATAAACATTTGTTTGTAACAGTGCAATTTGAAATATTATTTGTGGCAGGTGGTATATATTGATGGCACTGTCTTATCAAATAAAGCGAAAGTAGCGTGTGTGTTCTGCCTTAGTTCTTGGAGATGAACCTATGTATGGATGTACAATCATGAATATGATATATTAAAAAATCATGTACAAATCATTGTAATAGGGCACGGGAACAGCTATCTAAGCTCCATTAATTTATTATAAGCCTGAATACGTCTGTCTTCAATTTTTCTGTAATTGCTAAAGGAACAGTAACACCAGAAAATTAAAGTTTTTTAAAGTATAAAAATATAATATAGTGTTGCGCTGCACTGGTAGAAACTAGTGTGTTTGCTTCAGAAAGACTATTATAGTTTATATAAATAAGCTGCTGCATAGCCATGGGGGCAGCTATTCAAGTTGGAAAAAGGAGAAAAGGCAAAGGATACCCAGCAGATAACAGAAAAGCTCTGTAATATACAATGAGATTCTTCATAAGGTATCTGTTTTCTACTGTGTATCCTGTGCTTGAATGGCTGCCCCCATGGCTATACAGCAGCTATTTATTGTTTTTCTCAAGCAAACACACTAGTTTTACCAGTGCATGTTAACAGTACATTATATTATCATTTATTTACAACACTCTTTTTTTTTTTTTGATGTTACTTTAAAGTACACTGGTACACACTGCCTGATGGGCCAAACAGATGCAGTGAGGGACCACCTCTGGGGCCATTCCTATGTACAGCAGGAAGTGAAGAGCTGTGTCTGCCCTCCTCTTAGAGAACTGTATGCCTATACACATTTGGGTTCAACATGAGCACAGTAAATTCAAGTCGTCTGCCTATTCTTTTAATAAAGAAAATACATGTAGGTCATGACTTTTTTTTACCTGAATTAAGCATAGTTAGTTTGAATATATATATATATATATATATATAAGTGCTGTATAATAAAATCCCTAAGGCCACACAGGGTGTTTTGGGGAGATTTGGTCGCCTGGCGACTAATCGCCTCGTTTTTGCGGCGACCAATCTCACCAAACGTCTTCCCTGACTGTGCGCCGGCTAAAATGAAAAAACACCGGCGCTAATCACACGCAGCGGTTTGTTTTCCGAATCGCCGCATGTGATTGGAGATTGGTCGCCGCAAAAATGAGGCGATTAGTCGCCAGGCGACCAAATCTCCCCAAAACGCCCTGTGTGGCCTTACCCTTAGACTTTCAGATAAGAATAAGCTCTGTATAATTGACTGCTAATTTGAATAACAACCTTTGTTTTCACAGCTGCTCAAAAGCACCACAGACCTCAGGTTGGTTAGTGAAACTGCTTTCAGTCTCATGTTAAAGGAGAAGGAAAGGTTAAAAATCATTATTGCTTAAAACAGACATTCTGTTTAAAGGACCAGTAACGTCAAAAAAATGTTTAAAAAAATCGTTCGTATACATCAAAAAATAAACACCACCACAAATTAAACTTTTAAATAGCAAAGCCTTTATTAAAAAATAACTTGCTGAAACTCCACTTCCGCTTCTGTTCAGAAAAGGCGAAACGGCGACCAGACAGACATTCTGTTTAAAGGACCAGTAACGTCAAAAAAATGTTTAAAAAAATCGTTCGTATACATCAAAAAATAAACACCACCACAAATTAAACTTTTAAATAGCAAAGCCTTTATTAAAAAATAACTTGCTGAAACTCCACTTCCGCTTCTGTTCAGAAAAGGCGAAACGGCGACCATCCATCTTGCAGCAGTTGATTTCTTCTCCCTGGCTCTCTCTCCTGGCTGTGCTCGGTCTGGTGCGCTCTGCCGGCAAGAATGTCAGCCAGCTTCTTCTTCTCCTCCTCCACCACACTTTCCCCAACCACTAGAACTTTGCCACGGCCAGCATCCCAACTACAGCCGCCAACCTCCCCCACCTATAAGCATCTTTCAATCTTCCGGCGTGCCGGCCACGTGAGGTCAGATCGCGTGCAGTTTGCAACCCTCCAGCACATGGTTTTGTCCATCCCAGACATTCTGTTTAAAGGACCAGTAACGTCAAAAAAATGTTTAAAAAAATCGTTCGTATACATCAAAAAATAAACACCACCACAAATTAAACTTTTAAATAGCAAAGCCTTTATTAAAAAATAACTTGCTGAAACTCCACTTCCGCTTCTGTTCAGAAAAGGCGAAACGGCGACCATCCATCTTGCAGCAGTTGCAGGCTCTCTCTCCTGGCTGTGCTCGGTCTGGCGCGCTCTGCCGGCAAGAATGTCAGCCAGCTTCTTCTTCTCCTCCTCCACCACACTTTCCCCAACCACTAGAACTTTGCCACGGCCAGCATCCCAACTACAGCCGCCAACCTCCCCCACCTATAAGCATCTTTCAATCTTCCGGCGTGCCGGCCACGTGAGGTCAGATCGCGTGCAGTTTGCAACCCTCCAGCACATGGTTTTGTCCATCCCAGGCAGCTTTCCAGCCCTTGCTCATTCTCACGCCCTCTCTCTCTTTCTCTCCCCCTCTGTTTCTGGAGCAGCAGCAATTCGGCCGAGCAGTAACAGTTCTACTTGCTCTTGGGTAACCTGCTCAGCCCTGAAAACGGCGCCAGAAAACAAGCAGAGGTAAGAGTTTGACTGCGCAAGGGGGCGGCTTTGCAGCTGTATGCGTCTAATTCTGTGAGGTTGGATTGAATTAGCGGCTGAACGCGGCCCACGTGTGAGCCCAGACCAGCACCTCCCTACGTGGAACCCAGCATATGAGCCCAGTGCTATGGGTCCGAGCTACTCTGCCTTTTCTATAACTTTTTGCTGCGACTGGATTTGGGAACGTACCATTATTAGAAGTGTCATAGCGGCTTCGTGCTGTGTCAGTCTGACAATACATGCGCTAGACATAGGGCGGCCAGGAGAGAGAGTGAGGGAGAAGAAATCAACTGTTGCAGGATGGATGGTCGCCGTGTCGTCTTTTCTGAACAGAAGCGGAAGTGGAGTTTCAGTAAGTTATTTTTTTAATAAAGGCTTTGCTATTTAAAAGTTTAATTTGTGTTGGTGTTTATTTTTTGATGTATACTAACGAATTTTTTAAAAAAAGTTTTTGATGTTACTGGTCCTTTAAGCACCTACTGTGCAGAGCCCATGTCTCTGTCTTCAATTAGATGTAAACGTGCTGCCTGCATGATCCAAGTCACAGAGTTGGGTGACATAGTCAAAATCCTCTTCTGTTCCTCCCCTGCTGCCTCAGGCACTGAAGTGTCGTATTACAGGTTTTCAATGCGTGTATAATGTTTTATAACTAACTAACATGCGTCTGGGGTAGGGAATTTTTGCCACATGCGCATTACTGACAGAAGGCAGAGACACATCCTTTAGTGTCTCAGAGCGATCATGGTGTACAGTGTGAGGACTATTGAAGGGGACTGTTTGTAAGCCTTGCCTTTCCTTCTCCTTTAAAGGAACAATAAACATTTTTTAAGTAATATATAATGCAGTGTTGCTCTGTACTGGTAAAACTTCTGTGTTTGCTTTAGAAACACTAGTTATGTTTATATAAATAAGCTGTTGTATAGCTACATGATATGGTCATTACTTTAAAACACTTTCATTTTTTGGTGTTACTGTTCCTTTAAGTACAATAAATAAACCCATTGATATATTTAATTAAATAATAGGCAAAAGTATGTTAAATACAAGCTCTAGTCGATTGAACAAAGGGGTATAATGATAGTTTAAACAAAATAATCGGCTAACAGAACAGAGCAAAATACTTGTGCGCCACATTGATATGGTCCAGCAGTTTAGGATTATTGTGTATGTATGCATAACTTTATTTGTAATGCACTGTTAAAGGAGAAGGAAAGTCGTTTCACACTTGGGGGTGCCAAATGTTATGCACCCCCAACTGAATGTATTTATTTACCTGAAACCCCGGGCTGGTGCTCCTATCAGCAGAAAACTGCACGTGCCCGGGATTACATAGTTAAATCAGGTTGAAAAAAGACAAAGTCCCTGCTTACCTTCTCATAAGAAGAAATTACGTTAGTCTGGCAAGATCTATTACACATAAAACCATGCTGGCACAAACTCCTAGTATTGTTATTTGCTATAAAGTACAATATCTTATCCTTCCTCATGCCTTTGAAAAGTTTTCCTACTACTGACGTCAGACTAACTGGCCTTTAGTTTTGAGGCTGAGAAAGGGATCCAGAGTTCAATGAATCCTGAAAAATTAAGTAAAGAGGTTTGGCAATCACAGAGCTAAGTTCGCTAAGTACCATGGTGTAATGGAAACTGAAGTTTCTCACCCTCGTGATGGCCATGGCGTCCAAGATGGCGACGGCGTCCAAGATGGCGACGGCTTCCAAGATGGCGACTCCTTCCTCCCCCATGTGGATCCTGCTGGTCCCTGTGTGGTGACGTCGGCTGCCTCTCGCTCTCCGATTGGTCGCCGGCGACGGAATGGTCGCCGGCGTCAGAACGTGTGTCGGCGTCACGACGTTAGCGTCTTGGCGTCACGACGTTAGCGTCTTGGCGTCACGACGTTAGCGTCTTGGCGTCAGCGTCATGACGTCATCGCGTTCAAAATCTTGGCGCCAAAACTTGCCTATTTAAACCCCCTGGACATTGCAAACATTGCCCAAGTATAGGTTCATCTTCGTGATTCCTGGGTGTTATATTATTGACTGATTTCTTGTGTACCAACCTTGCCTGTTATTCGGATTGACCCTTTGCTGCCTGGATTGAACCCTTTGCCTGTACCTCGACTATTCTTCTGCCTGATCCCTTTGTACCACGAACTCGCTGACTACCAGCCTCCTCCTTGGTCCGCACTCCAACTGCGCCTTCGGGCATTATACTTGGGCCATGGACCCATCTGAGGAGGCTGCGGCTCAACCAGATTTCGGAAGAGCCTTTCGTGGGATTGCCTCACGCATGGAGGCCTATGAAGCTCAGCAGTCGCACTTTGGCCAAGCTCTTGAGGCCATTTTGGACAAATTGTCGGCTCTCACTCCTACGGCTCAGGTTCCTGCTTCAGCTCCGGCCACTATTCCAGTGGCGCCGTTCCATGTCTCCGAACCCCGGATTCCGGCACCTCCGCTCTTCAGTGGTGATTCTGAGGCTTGTAGAGGATTCATCAACCAGTGTGAGATCCAGTTAACTCTGCTACCTCATCAATACATCTCAGAGCGTGCCAAGGTGGGATACATCATTACCCGCTTGACCGGGAAAGCCGTGGAATGGGCATCACCGTTGTGGGAGAAAGAGGACCCCCTGATAGATGATTCGAAGGCCTTTATTCGTGAGCTACGCACAGTGTTCGATGCTTCGTTGGGGTTTCTTTTGTCAACAGAACTGTCTTCCAGTCCTTGGTCAAGGTATCCTCTGTTGTTTCTAATTCTTCAATTCCTCCTGTTTATCAAGATTTCTCCGATGTGTTCAACAAGAAATCTGCTGAAGTCCTGCCTCCCCACCGGCCCTATGATTGTCCCATTGAGCTTCTTCCTGGAACCATGCCTCCAAGAGGACGTACTTACCCGCTCTCCCCCTCTGAAACTGCGGCGATGAAAGAGTCCATCCAGGAAAATCTGTTTAGGGGCTTCATTCGTCCTTCTTCGTCTCCTGCAGGAGCAGGCTTCTTCTTCGTAGAAAAAAAAGATGGCAGTCTACGTCCCTGCATTGATTATCGCGGATTGAACAAGATTACAGTAAAAAAACGCTATCCGCTCCCCCTTATTTCCGAGTTATTTGACCAGCTCAAAGGTGCCAGCATTTTTACCAAGCTTGATCTTCGTGGAGCCTACAATCTCATTCGGATCAGAGAAGGGGACGAATGGAAAACCGCATTTAATACTCGTGATGGGCACTACGAGTATCTCGTGATGCCCTTTGGACTTTGTAACGCCCCTGCGGTTTTCCAAGAGCTGGTAAACGATGTCTCCGGGACTTACTTGGCATAAGTGTGGTCGTATACCTAGACGACATTCAAATTTTTTCTTCAAACCTTTCCGAGCATCGAATCCAGGTACGGGAAGTTTTATCTCGTTTAAGGAAAAATAATCTGTTTGCCAAGCTGGAAAAGTGTTCCTTCGAAGTTTCTTCTATTCCTTTTTTGGGGTACATTATTTCCCAACAAGGCTTCAAGATGGATCCGGCCAAAGTCTCAGCGATCCAGGATTGGCCCCTCCCCACCTGCACTAAAGCTATCCAGAGGTTTATTGGCTTTGCCAATTACTACAGACAGTTCATCAAAGGCTTCTCCTCCAAGATTTCCCCTATCCTGTCTCTCATTCGGAAGGGTGGGAAGCCCCAATGTTGGACTCCTCAGGCTTTAGAAGCTTTCAAGAACCTCAAAGACTCTTTTTCATCTGCTCCAATTCTTAGGCACCCAGAACCTCTTCTACCATTCTTCATTGAGGTGGATGCCTCCGACGTAGGGGCTGGTGCGGTGTTGTCCCAAAGGTCTTCTAATGATGGCAAACTTCATCCTTGTGCTTTCTTTTCTAAAAAGTTTTCTTCTTCTGAGCAGAACTATGATGTGGGAAACCGTGAGCTACTGGCAGTTAAACTAGCTCTTGAAGAGTGGAGACATCTGTTGGAAGGTTCTTCGGTGCCAGTATCTATCTTTACGGATCACAAGAACCTTGAATTCATCCAGTCCCTTAAACGCCTCAATCCCAGGCAAGCTAGATGGGCACTTTTCTTCTCCAAATTCAATTTCGTGATCACATTCCGCCCGGGGTCCAGAAACAAGAAAGCTGACGCTCTTTCCAGAAGCTTCATTCCCGAGGATTCGTGTTCTGAAGACCCTGAACCCATTGTGCCTCCTGTTAAAATTATTGCTGCCTTATTCCCCACCATGGCCTCTCAGTTATTGTCCGCACAGTCCTCTGCTCCTGACAGTACTCCTTTGGGAGTTGCTTTTGTTCCTCCAGATCTCCGTCATTCTATCCTTGCTCAGTCTCATAATTCCAGACAAGCCGGCCATCCTGGTATCAAGAAAACTACTGAACTCCTGTCTCGCCTAGTGTGGTGGCCTTCTCTCCGAAAGGATGTCAAGGATTTTGTCTCCTCCTGTTCTGTTTGTGCAGCTTCCAAGTCTGGCCACTCTCCTCCCAAAGGATTACTTCTACCTTTACCCATTCCCTCTCGTCCATGGACTCACTTTGCGATGGATTTCATTGTGGATCTGCCTGTTTCCCTCGGTCATACTGTTATCTGGGTCGTGGTTGACCGATTCAGCAAGATGGCCCATTTGATTCCCCTGCGAAAGCTACCTTCTGCTCAGGAACTCTCCAAATTATTCATTCAGCATATCTTTCGCCTTCACGGATTCCCGGCTGAAGTGGTGTTGGACAGAGGTTCCCAATTCGTTTCCAAATTTTGGAGATCGTTATGCAAGGCACTTCATATCTCTCTCCAGTTTTCCTCTGCCTATCACCCTCAATCTAATGGAGCTGCCGAGAGAGTCAACCAAGCATTGGAGCAATTTCTTCGTTGCCATGTCTCTTTGTGCCAAGACGACTGGGCAGACCTTCTTCCTTGGGCAGAATTTGCTCACAACAATGCTATGCATGCTTCTTCTGAAAAGTCTCCGTTCTTTTGTGTCTATGGTCAGAATCCTCTAGCTTTTCCGCAAGATCTTCTTCTCACAAACGTCCCTGCTGCCAATGATCAGGCCGCTCATATGCTTGCTATCTGGGTTGCCACTAAAGCTAATTTGGAGAAGAGTTCTCTGTCTCAGAAGAAATTCGCGGACAAGAGAAGAATTTCTTCCCCACAATATTGCCTCGGTGATAAGGTTTGGCTTTCTACACGGAACATTCATCTTAAAGTTCCTACTCCTAAACTCGGTCCCAAGTTCATCGGTCCTTTCCCCATTATAGAAATCATCAATCCCGTGGCAGTTCGTCTTCAGCTTTCCCCCGAGATGCGGATTCCCAATGTCTTCCATGTATCTCTTCTCAAACCGGCAAAAGATTCTTCTTCTTCTTCCTCGTCTTCTCCTACTCCTGTTCTTATTGATGGACACCAAGAATTTGAAGTCAAAAGAATTCTGGACTCTCGAATTTCCAGGGGTAGGTTACAGTATTTAATCGAATGGAAGGGGTTTGGTCTAGAGGAATGCTCCTGGGTGAAGGACTCTGACGTCCATGCTCCTCTTCTTATTCGAAGATTCCACAAGCAATTTCCTTCCAGTCCCGGTTTTGGTGGTCCTGAGGCCCCCCCCTAAGGAAGGGGGTACTGTAATGGAAACTGAAGTTTCTCACCCTCGTGATGGCCATGGCGTCCAAGATGGCGACGGCGTCCAAGATGGCGACTCCTTCCTCCCCCATGTGGATCCTGCTGGTCCCTGTGTGATGACGTCGGCTGCCTCTCGCTCTCCGATTGGTCGCCGGCGACGGAATGGTCGCCGGCGTCAGAACGTGCGTCGGCGTCACGACGTTAGCGTCTTGACGCCGGCGTCAGCGTCATGACGTCATCGCGTTCAAAATCTTGGCGCCAAAACTTGCCTATTTAAACCCCCTGGACATTGCAAACATTGCCCAAGTATAGGTTCATCTTCGTGATTCCTGGGTGTTATATTATTGACTGATTTCTTGTGTACCAACCTTGCCTGTTATTCGGATTGACCCTTTGCTGCCTGGATTGAACCCTTTGCCTGTACCTCGACTATTCTTCTGCCTGATCCCTTTGTACCACGAACTCGCTGACTACCAGCCTCCTCCTTGGTCCGCACTCCAACTGCGCCTTCGGGCCCTTACACATGGGAAGAATACTATCTGGCCGGGACCATTGTTTTTCTTAACATGTTCTAGTGTCTCTTGGATTTCTTCATGTGTGAATCATGCATCATTAGTTGTATTACTAGAATTGGGACTATTAATAAGGAAACCTTCATTAGCTGGTTCCTCATTTGTGTAGACATTAAAATGAAAAGCCGAACTTAAACTAAAAAGACGGTTATTTCATTCTACTGCGCATGAAATATGAAGAAAGAAGAAGCAGGAAGAGGATCGCTTCGTGGTGCTCGCTGGAATAACCCCGGGTTTCAGGTAAGTAAATACATTCACTTGGGGGTGCCTAACATTTGGCACCCCCAAGTGGGAAACAACTTTCCTTCTCCATTAAGGAATACAGCTCTGTACAATGCATAAAAGTACAATATATAAAAGTACGCAATAGATATACACAGGACACAGAGCTTAAGTGCTATGTGGTAAGAGACAGTGGGGAGGAGGTCCCTGCCCTGTAGAGCTTACAGTCTACATTACATTAGACTGCATTGTGTGTGGTTAAAGGGGCAGTAGTTTAAATACTTGAAAAAGTTATCCTTTGCTGTATGTTGTCTGACTTAAGCAAGTTCTGATTACTAAAAGTGTCTTAAGTTTTAAGGATATTAAAACATATGTGAGTAAAAATTTTTTATATTGTTACATTTCAGGTTTATTAACTTTTTTTGTGTTTGTGTTTCAAGATCTAAAAGCGTTTGAAAGAAGACTTACTGAATACGTTTCATGTTTACAGCCTGCTACAGGACGTTGGAGAAGTAAGCTATTTATATAAAAAAAAAAATCCCACAGTTGGCATTCTAAATTCATTTTTACTAAGTTTATGTCCAGATTTATAAGCAGTAGCTATGTGTAGTCTTCCAGCTCAGCCCTCCAAATTTATATATTATTGTTATAATGCACGTTATTGTCAAGTGGCTTAGAAAACCATACGTATTTAAGTTTTTGTTTGCAGAATAAAAAACAAGGGTACTCTCATTCAGAATTAGTATTAAGTATTACTACTGAGCAAATACAGTTATTTTTTACAAGCATGCATTGTGTTACTAGAAAAAATACATTGTTTTTAATGTTCTTAATGTACTCAGCAAGCAGATACTTATGGGCTTATTTATCAAAAATTAATTGGTGAGGTTTTCTCTGCTTCGAATAAACTCTCAATGTAAAAAAAAAACTTGAATGAATGTTTGCTCATTTATGAAAAATCCAAATGTAAAAAAACCTCGAGTTAATACAGTTGTGAAAAAAAAAATATATATGTGTGTGTGTATATATATATATATATATATCTATATATATCTGGGGGAATAGACGGCACACCAAGGACAATTCAACAGCAAAATAAGCTTGAAAACATTGTGTAGGTTTATTAGACCAACGTTTCAGTTCCTCACAGGAACTTTCGTCAATTGGAATGATACAATCGACGCAGGGACCAGCACACTCTAGTAAAGGTGAATTAAAGTGTTTTTATTTGTAACACAGCATTGTCCAACGTTTCGGTCCCACCGTTTTCGGACCTTTATCAAGGATGATGTGCTCTGAGTGAACAATAGTTGAAATACCCTCCCCCTCTTGTGAATGTTGGCGCCCTCATGACATCATCAGTCCTTTTACAGTTGTTTGTTTCCACAAATAAAGTTCATTCATTGTCATTCCCATTTCCACCATCGGTGTCAGTGTTGTGCTCCAGTGCCAAGTCTTTCATGTGTATATATAGTGGATAATGTACCCCCTACTGTAGTTTATAAAGATATTATAAGTCACCGAGGAGTTATGTGACCATATAAAAGCACGAGGCCGCAGGCCGAGTGCTTTTATACAGGTCACATAACTCCGAGGTGACTTCTGATATCTTGATAAATTTAAGTAGGGGGTACATTATGCATTATAATCTACAGTTTTTGCATGTCTTACATCCTGGCTTTCATGTATGGTCTATAAATGCTACACTGTGTTTTGTGTCTATTAACCCTGTTTGTTTCCCCTGTGTGTGTTCACCTTATTTAATGTTGTTTTTTTTGTGCTTGCCTGTACTCCCTTGTTTGTTCCTTTTATTTGTATTCCATTTGATTTTGTTTAGCTTTTTTTTGTTTTACCTGCCTTGGGTGAGATGATCAGCTCTGCCTTAAACGGAGCATGAGGAAAAGCAACACGAGTGAGACTGTGGACACGGAGGATGGGAGGGGCAGCTGAACATGAGAGGGAGAGAGAGATTTTGCCATGGTGGGAGGGGGAGCAAGAGACTGTGAGGAGGAGAATGAGCTATAGGCATAGGACAACGCATGCAGCAAAGGTATTTGTGCGCAGCATGTCCTAAAATGCGTTCCATACAGGCGCTAGTGTTGGGCTGCTGTACACCTGCTGCTCCCTGGAGTGTTCTGCTGAAATACATACCGGGTAACGCTGCTTAGGTGCGGAGCTACATTTGCCCTTTTGAAAGAACGTAGATCGCTTTAAATGTGCTGTAGCAATGGGTGCGCAGCATGACCTAAAATGCATTCCGTAGGAGAGGCATTATGAGTGGGCGGAGCGAAAGAGGAAACCGGAGACGGAGGAGCTGGGAGAGAGAGAGAGAGACCTGA
Source organism: Xenopus laevis (assembly GCF_017654675.1). Taxonomy (NCBI): domain Eukaryota; kingdom Metazoa; phylum Chordata; class Amphibia; order Anura; family Pipidae; genus Xenopus; species Xenopus laevis. The sequence continues at coordinate 27,496,059 of NC_054378.1, read as the reverse complement.
AAGTAAAGTAAGAGCAACGATAGTTGAGAGAGACAGAAGCAGCGCTCCTGTAAAGTAAGAGAGTTATGTGTGGAAGACAGGTGGGAGGGGGTTACGAGTGGAGAGAACGCTGCAGGGAGAGAGCAGCAGCTGCAAGTGCTGTCACTTTAAGCTTATAAACGGCGCGTTCTGACGCCAGAACGCGCCGTTTATAGGGATATAATTTACAGTCTGGTCCCATAGGGAAATGACCAGACTGTAGATTATATGCACATACAAGTATACTTTGTTCTTGATTAGTAACAAAAAAGATGGAAACATGTTACTTAAAGATATTGGAGAACAATCACACTGTAATCAGATACTTTGTATAAACCCTTCCTGTGGAACAAGAAGTACAAATCAATATATATAGTTGTTAACTTAAAACATCCTCGGGTTAAAAAGCAATTTAACTGCAGTAGCCCATTCAGTCCCCTGGGCATGACACAATCAAGTTTGTGTATCCAAAAAGCTTCTCGTCTCAACAATATATTATCAAGGTCACCACCCCTGGGCGGTTTAGGTACATGATCGATTGGCATACACTTGAATGTAGATGGATCATGCCTCGCTTCTTTCCAGTGTTTCGCTACAGGTTGTTGTGCTATATCCTGTTTGTTTGCATCAACCTTTCTGTCAGTGTCTAGAGCTGCTCTAATGCTTGCTCTATGCATATTAATCCTCTCTTTCAATTGCCTGAAGCTTTTACCACAGTAAATCAGGCCACATGGGCATTTGATGACATATATTACCATTGTGGAAGTGCACGTTAACCTGTGTTTGATTTCATATCTTTTGACCGTCCTGGGATGTCTGAACTCCTTGCCCACTATTAGAGTATTGCACACTACACAACCTGTGCACTTGTACACACCTGGACAAGAGGATAGAAAATGCTGGACCCTAGGTTGCGCATATTTTCCTACTGGGTCGGCAGGGCTTAAGTGTTGTTTAAGATTGGTATTCCTTGAGAAACTGAATTTTGGTTTGTTGGGGGTCTTTGGGGTTAGTGCTTCACCTTTGGCCACTATTTCCCAATGTTTAAGTACTGCTTCTTTAGTAAATCTACTTAGAGGGTTGTACTTACTCACATAATATATGTCGTGTCCTATAGCTGCTTGTGGTTATGCAGGGTTGTAGTAGCATATCAAGGTACTGTGCTAGCTTCTCATTCTGGGACCCAGTGGACGATATTATTGGTCTCCCCGGGGGTCTCTCAGGGTTTTTATGTATTTTTGGGAGCGTGTACATGACTGGCAGTACAGGGTTTTTGGGAATTCGGTAACTTGCCAATTCTTTGGTCAACCATCCGTGTGTTACACCCATATTAATTAATCCTGTGAGTTCCCCTTTAAACTTTTCTGTGGGATCATATGTGAGCTTCCCGTATTGGTTGGTGTCTGATAACTGGGATAAAACTTCCATTTTATAATATAATATAGTCCATAATGACCACAGCCCCACCCTTGTCCGCATTTCTTATAATGATGTCCCTATTGTCCTTCAGGCTTTTCATTGCTTCTTTTTCATCAGGGGTTAAATTTCCTCTCCACCTGTGTAACCCGTGTGTTGCCTTAGAGGTATTGTCATTAAGTAAACGGTGGAAAATTCTTATGGAGGCACTGTGACTTAGGGGGTCATATGTGCTTTTAGGTTTAAGTGCCCGTTCATATGGATCCCCTGCCCCTTTTGTGGCCAAACTGTTAACCCCTTCAGCCCCTTGAATTAATTCACTGGCTTCCATTTTGTCCCCAGCAAACTTTTCTCTCAATTTGAGCTGGCGTGTAAATTTAAAATTGTCTACATTTTCAAAAGGGTGATTACTCACCGTTGGGACGAAGCTTAGACCTTTGTGCAGCAGTCATTTCTCAGAGGCTGTAAGGCTGTGTGAGGAGCGATTGAATATCATTTCCTCCTGTTTTACTGCCTGTCCGTATTCTGCGATCTTGTGCGTGCCATAGTGTTTGCGCCCGCCCCTGCCGGTGGTTTTCCAGGGTCTTTGGTGGCCGGGGCTCCCCCTAAAAAAGACTATACAGATATTGGAGATGAAGCAGAGGGTGTCGGGTCTGATGCGGCTGTTCCTCCTGTAGTGATGAACTTGCGGTTGCTGTTCGATCCTTCACTGCTGGACTGGTATCCCAGTGGTCTTTGCGGTTGGTGTGTCACTGTTCTTCTCTTAAGGGGAACGCCTCCTTGTAACCAGCGGTATACTCAGGACTATTTGTTGTCCTGGTTCACTCTCAATCTTTTAGAATTTTTGAATGCAAGTATGTCTGCCTTATATTTTGCTACCTGCTCCTGTAGCCTGGCTTGCCAGTTAATTTCTTTGTCTGCAATTATGACCGGTCTGTGTGTGGTCTCATAGGCTTCCAGATCACTCCTCAGCTGTCTCAGTTCAGGGCCCACTTCCTCTGTCACTAGTAGGATCAGATCCAAAGAACATCGGTCCAGGATCTGGCACCACCGTTTACAAAACTCAGGGTTTGCTCTCCCGATGGTAGGTGTGTTGGTTATGCGGAATCCCCTTGGGATCTTGTGTTTACGATTATAATCTGACAGAGAGATGCCATGGAGGTGCAGTTCCACCTCTTTCTTTTTCAGGCGTAGTAATTCATAGTATGCTTCTTTGGCACCAAGATTACCAAACAACTGAAAAAGGACTGATGACGTCACAAGGGCGCCAAAATTCACAAGAGGGGGAGGGTATTTAAATTATTGTTCACTCAGAGCACATCATCCTTGATAAAAGTCCCCAGGTGGGACCAAAATGTTGGACAATGCTGTGTTACAAACAGTGCTTGAATTGGGATCAAAAAGTGGAGGGATGGTATGTGCGGTGTGCGTAGCACACCGTGGAATTTTTTAGCCACGCCCATCATTATAATAAGCCACACCCACCAATACTTTCTTGTTTCGGCCAATTTAAAAAACTTTTTACTATTTCCATGTTTATTAACAACAGCAAGCAACAGGTCACATTAACACTAACCTGGAAAACATTTTATAATCAATGCCTTTATTTTTTACATACATCCCTTTTTGGTTTAAATGTGACATGTTGATTGCTGTTGGACTGTGTTAGATTGGCAACTCAAATACTGATCCATTATGCTAGTAGTCACTGTAGAAAATGATCAACTTTAACACCAGAAATGCTAGCAACCACAATAGAAAATGGATGTAATTAACCCAAGAAATGCCAATAATCACTTTAATCACTAGGCATGCCAGAGCTCACTGCAGTATATAACAAATAGAGGCATTAAGCCCTGACATGACAGAAGTATATGATGCTGAGTAGACACTAATAGGTAAAAAAACTGGCATCCAAGAACAGTATCATATGACAGATAGATGGGATTTATGCCTCCCAGGGCAATGTTAAGTCCTCTTCTTTCTTTTTTTTAATTAACAGTCCCTCCTCCCACCCGTCTGCCTGCTCTGGAGTCTCTAAAAAAAAGCTCCGGTATTTTGAACAATAGCATCCCGCCTGACGGGATGCTTTTTAGTGAAAAAAAAGAAGTAGCGGAATCCCGTCCCGCCGCATCCCGCCCAAATTCCAGCACTGGTTACAAATAAAAACACTGTAATTCACCTTTACTAGAGTGTGCTGGTCCCTGCATCGGTTATATATATGTGTGTGTATGTGTATATATATATATATATATATATATATATATATATTATATATATATATATATATATATAACTTAATTTAATTAACTTCATTTTAATTATAGTCAAATTTTAACTGTAATCTTTCACTACCAGTGATACTTATAGTGGTCTCTGTTTGCACTGCCACGGGGGCATGGAATTGGCTAATCGATCCAGAGACCCAAAAGGTAAGATAATTATCTTCCACATTTTCATGTTTCATTTGAATTTCCTGAGTGCTATAAAAGATGTGTTAGTAGAAATTTGAAGGTAACTATTTTTAATTATTTGAGAGGTCTGTCTAATGTCAAGCTGGTGTGTGCTGGTAAAAAAAAGTATGTCCATATTTGATACTTTTAATCCAGTGGAATGTATAGTTTTATAATTGATGTTTTTATGTACTGATTTTCTGTTTCATTTTATAGGCAAGAAACAAAATTTGCAGTAACGCAAGAAAAATAGTATAGAAAAGATAGTTTGGACACATTTCTTTGGTCCCTGACATATATTTTCACAGAGAAAAGTTTTCTAAAGATGGTTATTATAAGACTTAAATGACATATAAACCCCCCACAAAAAAGTCGGTTAATATTTTGGCTGCAGCATCCATGTAATCACTTAAGTTTCTGATTCCTTCTCCTCTGCCACTTCCTCAGTAATTTCCTTTGGCAGTTGGCTACTGAGCATGCTTAGTTCTTCTCTTAGATTAATAAATGCACCCTGTAATTTAGCAGCCAATGAAGACATGACATTGCTGGTTCTCATAGAAACTCTGCTCTATCTGTCTGCGCCTATTTTTTTCTCCTAACCTCTTCTACTGAGCTCGGTATAACCATTAAAGTCATTAATCCCAGCAGTACTTTTTATCCAAGTAAGTTCAGTCTGTGTAACATAGTAAAATAGGTTTAAAAAACCGACAATCCCACAGGAATAATTATGAATGTACCTTTGTTTGTACTGCCGTTACCCCAATGGATACAAACTTTACAATGCTACCCAGAAACGTAACTAGAGGGGGGCGGGCCCTGGCACGGGACGTGCAGCCGGGCCCCGGCCCCCCTCCGTACACCTGGAAACGGCCTCTGAACTGAAGAACTCAGTGGTGCGCGAGATGCAGGGGGGCCCTGAGGGGGTGTGGACCCTGACCCACTCGCACCACCAGGCTCCCCCGGTAGTTACGCCTCTGATGCTACCTGTTATTGTTGGTTAAAAAATTTCTTTTTATTTGCATCTTTGCATTTGCATCTATTCTTTCTACATTTTTCTTTTTAATGACATTATTTATACTCCACATTATGTAGATAACAAATTACATAGAATTAACAATATGATGTTCAGTCCCATTAAGGGTATAAGTGGCTTGGATATTTTTAAATTCCAGGTGCCTGACTTTACATTTATCCACATTGAATCTCATCCGCCGATTAGCTGCCCAGATTGCCAGTTTATCAAGATCCTGTTGCAAGGTAGAGGATGTACCATTAATAACCACCCTCTGTACCCGATCCTGTAGCCAGTTTCCTGTCCATGTACAAACGACTTCATTAAGCCAAACAGACCTTAGTTTAGAAAGCAGTCATTTGTGGCGCACGGTATAAAAAGTTTTGGCAAAATCCAAATAGATCAAATCTACTGCCACCCCTCTGTCCAGCAATCAAATTTGTCTGACATGACCTTTCCTTCATAAAGCCATGCTGATTGCTTCTCTTAATGCCATTTGCTAGGACAACAATTTGAATGTGATCCCGTACAAGCCTTGGAATAATTTGTCCACCATAGATATCAAATTTACTGGCCTATAATTGCCAGGCTGAGATCCTAATGCCTTTTTAAATATTGGAATGACATCAGCTTTCCTTCAATCCATAGGCACCATACCAGATGAAAGCGAATCTGAGAAAATCAGAAATAGAGGTGCTAAAACTGAGCTAAGCTCAGAATCCGGTGGTGTATGCTATCTGACCCTGGCAAATTCTTCACATTTATTTTTAGTAAAGCTTTATGAACCATATCCTAAATAAGCCACTTAACTAGACTGAGCTGAGCCAACAGTGCAGCTATGAGGTGGGCCTGGGAACTCTGACTTCTCTATTGTGTACACTGAAGAAAATAACTGATTTAGCACATTTTCCTTTTTTGTATCTTCTACAACCATACTAATACCATTATTTAAATGAGCAACACTCTCTTTTTACTATTAATATACTTGAAAAACTTTTTGGGGTTAGTCTTGGCCTCTGCCACAATGCGCTCCTCATTTCCTATCTTTGCCTTCCGGATTGTGGTTTTACAACATTTATTATAGTGTTTATATTCATTAAATGTAGTTTCTGTCTCTACAGACTTGTAGTTTTTAAATGCCTTTCTCTTCTCTCCTATTAACTTCTTTACTTCTATATTAAGCCACACAGGGTGATTCTTGGTGATTCTAAATAGAGTAATGATTTAATATAATATTAAATGACAACCACTTCTGTTCTGTGTTTTTAGCTGAAAACATACTACCCCCAATCTATGCTCAGAAGGGAAGTGCTTTGAGCACTAAAATAAGCTTTACTGAAATGAAGGGTTTTTGTTGTCCCAGTGTATATTTGTTTTTTGCACCAATCATTAAATATCACATTATGGTCACTATTACCCAGGGATTCAATTACTTGCACATTAGCTATACATTCTGGGTCATTAAAGATCACTAGATCCAGAATAGCATTTTTCTGGTTGGCTCCTCAACAATTTTTTAAATTTACAAACTTGTTCCCATTAACTGTCCTGGCTGTACTTTTGCTCCAGTCAATATCTGGGTAATTAAAATAACCCATTAGCATTGCTTACCCCAAATTAGCAGCCTTTTCTATTTGCATCAGGATCTTAGCCTCCTCCTCCTCGCTTACATTAGGGGGATCTATAGCATACTCCTACAATTTAAGGTGGCCATACACGGGCAGATAAAGCTGCCGATATCGGTCGTTTGGACCGATTTGACAGCTTATCTGCCCGTGTATGGGGGCTTCCGACGGGTCTTCCCGATCGATATCTGGCCACGATATCGATCGGGAAGGTTGGATTTTTACCCGACCGACCCGTTGGAGCCGTACCATACGGCCGAACGTTCGAATTACCCCGATATAGCCATGCAGTTTAGTGGCATATCGGGGAAAGATCCGCTTGTTTGGCGATGTCGCCAAACGAGCGGATCTTGGAGTCTATGGCCACCCTAATTTGCTGGACTCTTTACAATCAATGAAGAGCTCCACCCATAAGACTTCAGCCCCCTCGTTTTCTAACATTACCTCATCCTTTATATAAGCTTCTAAAACCTGCCTAACAAACAGACAAACCACTCCTCCTTTTCTATTGCCTCTGTCCCTCCAAAACAAAGTATAGCCGCTGATGTTAACTGCTCAGTCATGCGACTCATTCATCCATGTTTTGGGCACACCAATTACATCATATTTTTCCTCCAGCGCCAGCACCTCCAGCTCTATCATTTTACCAGTCACTGCAGGCCCGGACTGGCAATCTTTGGGTTCAGGGAAATTCTACAGGGGCTGCTGTAAGGTCCCATAGACAGTCACTATTTGTGGGTTTGTGGAGGATAATGTGGGCCTTTGTGTACTTGGAATGCCAGGGCCTATTATGACTCAGTTCAGACCTGCCAGTCAGACTCCTTGCATTTGCAAACATACATTTAATACTGGTACCATAATTAACATATGACATGTTGTCCTCCCTGTCCTTAAAGGAGAAGGAAAGGTTAATATACATGTTGGCTTAAATCAGAGGCTTTCTGTTTTAGCATTTACTGCACTGAGCGGATCAAGGCTGTCTCTTTTCTCTGTACTGCCTGCACAAGCTGAGTCTCCTGGTCGGGTGATGTCACTTAAATTCTTTAGCATTCTCTCTCTGCTGCCTCTGGCACAGAAGAGTCACATTCTACAGTCTGCGCATCTTCCTAATTATAATATCCCTTCCCTCAGTGCCTCCGATCTATTTGCATGTTCTTCTGCTTCCCAGTCTAGCCCGCCCACCAGCCAACTGGAATACACGCCTCTCGTCTCCATGACAACGCTCAAGGCTGCCGGCTAGCAGATGGGGGAGGGAACAGGAGCGAGTAGAAACACTGTCAGCTGTGTATGGTCAGGAGCGCTGCACATGACTATTTGGAGCTCAATATATTTTGGTGCACAGTGTAATACTGTGAAACTTACTCCTGATTTCTTTTAAAACTATAATGATGGAAATGCTGCAGACCGGGAGCACTGACTTCCCTGCTCTGCATGCATAATGGCATGTTAATGAGGAGGAGAGCCTGGGGTCAGGAATTTGGCACATGCGCAGTAATCCACTTACTAACTAAAATGGCGGCAGTGTCTCCTCCTCAGCAATGGGGAATGAGCAAGTTCAAGTTATAAATAAAATATAAAAGTATTTTTTTTAAAAAACCTAGCGATTGAGGAGGGCTATAGAAGGGCTACACAAGGGGACCATAAGTATGTTTTGTCTTTCCTTCTCCTTTAACATTACCCCCAACTAGGGTTGCCACCCTACCGGTATTTTACCGGCCCAGCCGGTAAAACACCTACCAAGGCCAGGCGATATTACAAATTAACCAGCAATGTAGCTGCCGGTAAATTTGTAATACCCTTAAAAAGACTACTCGGCCTGCCCACAATCCCCTGTAAACTTAGATTTTTCCTCTGTTTTTCTCCTGGCCGCGCTGTGGCCCCGCCCCTTTACGTTACAACCCGCCACCTTTGATGTCACACCCCACCCCTTTTTGTACCCGCCCCCCACCAGCCGGTAAAAAAGTTAGCAAAAGGTGGCACCTACCCCCAACCAAGGTTCCTCCTCTGTTTTCCCTTCCTTTGCCCATTATCTCATCTAACTTTTCTTCTACGTAATCCTTTACTGAACCCTTTAGCTATCATCTCTCCCAAAGCAGCTACACCATCATCATTTAGGTGCAACTCATTCCTGGCAAAGACCCTCTAACTGATTGATAAATCAGCCAAGTTCTCCAAAACCCCAAATTCTTCCGCCTTACACCAATCTCTCAGCCACGCATTAATCTCCCTAAGCTCCCACTGTTTTCTTAACGTTGCTCGTGGCACAGATAAGTCCTTGCCCTCAACTTTACACCTAGTTTTTTTTAAAAATCATTTTTGAGGACATCACCCGCTCTAACTTTGTCATTGGTACCTATATTTACCAAGCCTGCTTGGTCTTCCCAAACCCCTGTGTAAGCCTGCATTTTACATTGCATGGACTTGGCCCATGTGCTGTTTGCGGATAGAAATGTCACTGATGACTTGTCAGAGGAAAAAATGGTCCCCGGATGAAAGCTGCTATTTGTTTTAGAACTTATAGCAGGATGGCACACTATACCCCCAGAAATCATAGGATTGCACACTGACTATTTCATGTATAAATACCCCCAGAACTCCTAGTAGGATGGTAACTATTACCCACAGACTCATAGGAGATTTGACAGAGGCAATTTCATGTATAAAGTCCTAACCAGTATTTTTCCTGCATGGGAGTGGGGATCTGGGAAGCAGCCAGCCACGGAGCCCCCAATTTGCTTTCAGCCATGTTTTTTCAGAGCCCAGCCAGCTTTAAAGGAACGGTAACACCAAAAGATGAAAGTGTATTAAAGTAATGAAAATATCATGTACTCTTGTCCTGCGCTGGTAAAACTGATCTGTTTGCTTCAGAAACAGGACTGTAGTTCGTCAAGTCAAGTGGATTTTATTGTCATTTCAGCCATATACAGTATAGACGGTGCATAGTAGAAATGAAATGGCGCTCCTCCAGAACCCCCCCGACAACCACTCTAGTACACGGTCATGCTGGGCAAAGTTGACATAAATTCAGTTCCTTATGAATATATTCAGTTCAGTCCTTGGGAGTTGAGATAACTGATGGCTTGTGGAAATAGACTTTTTCGCATTCTGGAAGTCAGCGCTCGAATACTGCGGTATCTTTTCATATAAACAAGCCGGAAATTGAAAAAAGACTATATGGCACAGGTTAAATATTGGATAATAGATAACACCATTATGTTCTACAGAGCTTATCTGCTATCTGCTGTGTAACCTAAGCCTTTTCTTCTTTGAATGGCTGCCCCCATTGCTACACAGCAGCTTATTTGTATAAACAATAGTTGTGTTTACCAATGTAAAGCAACACTGCATTATATATTTTTATTACTTTAAATTATACATTTTTTTGATGTTACTATTCCTTTAAGAAAATTCTTTCCTGTCCCTCATGAACAGCAGCCAGTGTGTGGGCAGGAAATGTGAATTACTGTCAGGGACTCCAGACTCTAATTTGATCACTACAACTCTTGGCTCTTCTTGTTTGTGCCCCCTGCTTGCTCTCCAGGAGACAGCCTGGAGACAGGAAGATCGCAGAAAGTAGGTCTCACATTGAAGATGCAATTGTGATTGGAGCCAGGCAGCATCTGCCATTGTGGAAAGGTCCAGCTTGTCCTTGCTACTTCTATTGTGTGGTGCCCCCATGGGCAAGGGGTTCGATTGGTCTATTCAGCCTAAGGCCGGCCCTGTAAATATTAATCTGCTGCCAATTGCTAAAAGGCTTTTATTGCTAAAAGTTATATTTCTGTAGACATGGGATATGATTTTGTATCAGACATAGTAAAATTAGTAGTAATTCTGGATGAATATTTTCCTAAAAGATTTGTGAGGCAAAATGAAATACATCCATAAACTGCCATGTTGCAATTCTTTCCTAAATTTATAACTTATATAGAAATTGGTGATTTTTTTTTTTAAAAAATGACTTCAGAGCTTCCAATCTACAGCATCATATCCCCCACACATCATTAGGTACCAATGTAAAACATCCTACTCCACTGAACAGTTTGATACCCAATATGTATTGATTTACCTAAGTATGTGGCATATAGGGGCCCCAAAATATAGACACCCCATTTGAGCTATCAGTTCTGTAATTCCAGATACTGCAAAATCAAAACATTTATATAGTTGGGGGGGGAGTAAAGGCAGAAAAAAGTACATTCACCCTAGAAAACCATATATTTTCGCAAACTACACATTCCCCCAAATCCAAATTGGGTATTTACTCCAAAACACCAAGCCGCAAACCTTTCCTAAATTTGTCAATTTTGGTGACATTTCCAAAAATCACCTCAAAACTTCCACCCTGCAGCATCTTAGTTCCCACATACTATTAGGTATCAAGATAAATCATCCCAAATATGAAAGCATGGGGTCCACTGAACAGTTTGATACCCGATGTACATAGGTTTATTGAAGTAAATGGCTTGTAAAGACCCCAGAATCTACCTTTTGCTTAGTTATTTGATGGCTACACTAATTTATAAACAATGCCAATTTTATGTGGGATAAAAGGTACAAAAATTATCATATACCAATTTTATTTGGAAAAAACACATTCTGATGAATCCAAAATGGTTAATTTTGTCTTTTTACTCCAAACTACTCAACTGCAAAGCTACGCTAAAGGCATTGGTTTTTATGACATTTCTGCAAATCGCCTAAAAATATTGCAAGTGGCCAAATTTATCATACCCCGTTTCTTACATACAATTGGAAAACACCCTAAATATTGTTGTCAAGGGTCTACTGAATAGTTTGATACCAAATGTGCATAGATATACCAAAGTAGCTGGTATGTGCGGACCCCAAATAATATTGCATATGAATATTCTCGCGCTGCCGATTCACCTTCTGTGAACAAAGACCCTTGATTGCCTATTATGTGCCACAAGTCCACTTTACAGCACAAAAAAAAACCCAAACCGTATATTTTTGTAAAGTACACATTCTGATGAATCCAAAATAAGTAATTATGTCTTTCTACTCCAAACTACCATACTGCAAAGCTACGATAAAGGCAGCGGCTTTTATGACATTTCTGAAATTCGCCTAAAACTATTGCAATTGGCTGCATTTATCTCACCCAATTTCTTACATACAATTATAAAACACACACAATAAATATTGATGCGGAGGGTCTACTGAACAGTTTGATGCCCAATATTCATAGATATACCAAAGCAGCTGGAATGTGCGAACCCCAAATAAAAAGTGCATATGAATTTTCTCGGCTGCCAATTCGGCTTCTGTGAGCAAAGCACCTGACTGCTATTATAATTAGGTCAATCAATAAAATAACAAAAGAACTGATCTGATTGCGTGGTCAACGGTCAGAATAGTCAATAGTCACAATGTGAAATCAGCAGTTTTTAGGGGAATAACGAGGAAAACTGATAAAATAAAGAACTAAAAAAAACAACCTATAAGTGTGTGTTTGTGTATGCATGTGTGTACAGCTCTAAAAGTGTATAAATTTGTGTAAACGTGTGTGTGAGTGTATACATGTGTGGAAAACAAAAAAAAAAGCTAATTATAATAAAACTAGTATACATGAATGTGTGTTTAATGTGTAAAAAAAAACATTTCTAGGGAGCGTCCTTAGCAGAGCTGGAGGTCCTACGACAATCATGAGTACTTTCATTATTGGTTAGGCTTTCTGCATTTGTTTTCCTTCCATATGGCTTATAATGTTGTAGGTTGTTATTGACTAACCCTATAAAAGTCACATATAGAATCTACTATGTATGGGGCACTCACTGCATTAGGAATAGTAATATAAAACTGCCAGGCCTACCAGAGAATGTATTTACCTGGAGGTGTTTGTGGAAGAACGTTCTTCAAGAATGGGCCCCCAACTGCTTCGTGTAATAGCTTCCCAGGGTACCTACACAAACTCCAATACTAGAAGCCCCAAATAAGCCATCATTACAATCAAGGATCCAGTAGCACCCTTCAGTTGTGAAAAACTGAGAAATGTATTTAGCCCAAAAATATACAGAGTTTTGAAAATTGTACATATAAAATTCTTGCATTGGTCCAGAAAAAAAATCTCCAAGTAAATGCTGATCCTTTCCTAAAATCAGTAGAACTAAAGTGGCAATAAATAAAATATCAAAGGGGTCAAGAAGTGCCTGTAACAAATTTAATGCGGTTTGTTAGCAGTCCGGTACAGAGTCAGGCACCAGGTTGTTTCACTCTCCCTCAGAGAGTTTGGAATGGCTGGACTTTTTCAGATGTTAAAGGAACAGTAACCCTTAAAAATTAAAGTGTTTAGAAGTAATTCAGATATAATGCACAAAAGCCATGAACATCCTTTAAATTATATCCTTAAAAAATGCTTTTAGCCTTTGGGCTTGTGCTTTTATATGGTAATGGAACTCCTCTGTGATTTATAATCTCCTTACATTTTACAATAAGGGGTACTTTATGCACTACAGTATATAATGTACTTTTACCCTTCACTGGTAAAAGTTGTGTTTGATTTAGAAAGACTACTATTATTTATATAAACAAGATGCTGTGTACTTATGGGGGCTGCCATTGAAGCTGAAAAGGAGAAAAGGCACAGGTTACTTAAATAATATATATGCTCGTTAATAGAATACAATGGTATTCTGCAGAGTGCATCTGTTATCTGCTATGTAGCATGTGCCTTGAATGGCTGCCCCAAGGACTGCACAGCAGCTTGTTTATATAAACCAGGGGTCCCCAACCTTTTTTTTTTTTTTTTTTTTTATCAGCGAGTCCTTTCAAATGTAAAAAGTTAGTGAGCAACCCAAGCCACTCAGACACTCTGACTGGCTTATAATCATTAACAATCACTGTACCATTTTTCACCCATTATTTACTCTGGCTATGTTCACACACATAGCTTGGGAGTCAAAGATTTCAGGACTCTCACTTTACTTCTCACTTAAAGGTGTGGGTCACCGTTAAGGTAATTTTTATTCTGTTATAGAACGGCCAATTCTAAGCAACTTTTCAATTGGCTTTCATTTTTTTATTTGTTATAGTTTTATAGTAATTTTTCTTATTATTCTTTGCAGCTTTCAAATGGGTGTCGCTGACTCCCTTCTAAAAAGCGAATGCTCTGTAAGGCTACAAATGTATGGTTACTTTTTATCACTGATCCTTCTATTCAAGCCTATCCTATTCATATTCCAGTCTCGTATTCATTTCACTGCATGGTTGATAGGGTAATTTGAACCCTAGTTACCAGATTGGTTAAGATGCAAATTGAAGAGCTGCTGAATAAAAAGCTAAATAACTCAAAAACTACAAATAATAAATGAAAACAAATCTCAAATTGTCTCAGAATATCACTCTCTACATCATACTAAAAGTTAATTTAAAGGTGAACCACCCCTTACAGGTGTCTCACCTGTTTTGATTGTTCCACATTCAAAACTTTGTGGTTTCCCCACCAGGGCTGCCATCAGGGGGCACAGGGTGTACTACTGTATCGGGCCTTAAGGGGGGCCCGGCTGTACTGCACTTTTCAAAATTGCCGGGTACCCCTTGACTGCCAAGCCGCATCTGCCGTAGTCCGAAGAACCAAAGTTGAAGTTCTACTGAACACCAATGTGTGTTTTTTTTTATTTTATTAAACCCCTGGCCACCAATGTATTATTTTAATACTCTATAGGCCCCTGCCACCAATGTTTTTTAAAAAAATATTCTCTGGTGCCCTAATGTTTCTTTTTAACTTCTAAGGGGAAGCCCTGGCACAAATGTTTTTTGAGAAAAAAAAGTTTATGGGGCCCTGGAGCCAATGTTTTTTTTTTTTTAACTTATAGGGGGTCTCTGGTCACTAATTTTTTTTAAAAAAAAACTTTTATGGGGGGCCGTGGCAGCACAGTTTTTTTTTTTTTGTTTTTTTGTTTTTTTTAACTCATAAGAGGGCCCTGACCATTAATGTCTTTTTATAACTTGTGTATGGAGGGTTTGCCGTTTTTAGCGCAGATGTCTGTCTAATCTTTTAACTGTGGTGTGGGGCTTGAGGACTGGGGTGGGTGGGGCCCGGGTGGGTGGGGCCTAGGGGGTCCCAAAAATTTTGTTGTATGGAGCCCCATGATTTCTAATGGCGGCCCTGTTCCCCACAACTCAACAGTTCCTCATTAATGTCTCTGGCAACCACAAGTGAGTGGACAGTCCCTTTCATTGTTCACTAGAGTCCTCCTGCTGTGGTAGAATAAATAGCAGCAGTTCATGCCACACCACAGATTCAGTTAATTTAACATCCAGTGTGACCCATAACTTTTACTTCCACTGACTTTCAACAGTCCCTTTAACATGGCTTGCATAGCCTCCTACTGAACAGCTGAAGCACAGGGATAAGCAGCAACACTTATATTAATCACAGTCTCTTAAAGGAACAGTAACACTAAAAAAGGAAAGTGTTTTAAAGTAATGAAAATATAAAATTGTGTTTTGCTTCAGAAACTCTACAATAGTATATAAACAAATTGCTGTGTAGCCATGGGGCAGCTATTTAAAGCTGAAAAAGGTGAAAAATCACAGGATAAACAACAGATAACTTATAGGCTCTGTAGTATACAATGAGATTCTTCAGAAGGTATTTAACTTCTGTGTATCCTGTGCTTGAATGGCTGGCCCTGTAGCTACACAGCAGTTTGTTCATATAAAAAACAGTTGTGTTTCTGAAGCAAATACACCAGATTTACCAGTACAGGGCAACAATAGATTATATTTTCATTTTTTGGTGTTCCTTTAAAGGCAGTGCTTACCATACTATTTAGCCCTTTTAGCAGGTGTATGTATTTTTAAATGTTCCTTTCTGCCTTTATCAGAACAGCATATGTGACAAGCTGGCTACCTGTACACAATGTTTTTGGGGCAAATTAGCTATGATAGTCAGGTAAGCGTTGGATCAGGAGCATAAAGACAGGGACACCATGTCTTCGGGCAAAAACACAGGTTTATTTAGGCCAGCTCTTCCCAACATAAAGGTAACATGAACACCGTTCAATAGCGTTTTAACAGCACACATTCAAGACATTTCCCCACTCGGGTTCTCACCATTCAGAGTGGCTTCCACACTCCTAGAATATTTTGGGCTTCTCACTAACCCCTGTTGACTCTCCCCACCGATGATACCAATTCACCAGCCTCTGGGCTGGCTCATCTTCTGGCTTTTCTCAATCACTTTAGATTCTCAGTCACATGGTCTTGACTCCCTCTGCTCCTTGCAGTGGCAGGCAGCACCCCCAGCCTCTCTGGAAGTTCCTAGCACAGACAGGTAATTGTCCTGTTCAGAGAGGCCATTCTAAGCTTTCCACAACAATTATATACCTCTCCACAAGCCAGCCTTCCTGTGGAAAGTGAGTTCCAATATACGGACCACTGGAATGAATTTTCTGCCTTGCATTTTCTTCCAGAACACCATAGCTTTTAGGGCCAAACAGCAAAATCCTTTAAACAGAAAAACAATTCTCTAAACTCTGTTTAGTAACATCTCTTTGCAGCTTTTATCTCCTATTGGGGAGAAATTAAAGGCAAAATGCACTTATTTATTTTTTTTACACATTATCTTGGGCACTCACAATATGAAAAATGCCTTCTATTACTACTCACATGTAACTTTTGTTGTGATTGCCAAAGTATGCAGTGAAGTAATTTACCTAACAAAGTCTATTCCAAGTACTCAAACGCATAACCATACTATGAAAGAGGCAGATTCCCCTTCCCATATTATGTGTATGGAACAAATTATATTGTGTGTCACGTGTATCGGGTATTTGTTTATCAAAATAGTTGTTAAAAATCAGATTTGGGAAAATGTGCCCATTTAAGTTCAGTTTAGCAGTTTCTTTTTTTTTTTTACTTATATTTTATTAAGAATTTTTTTTTTTCTCCAAGTAAAAATGTACACTACAGGAATAACATAAAAAAGAAAAGAAAAATCCAACAAAGAAAAAATAGAAATACAAACAACATAGAAATAACAACAAAACTCTTTTGATGTCCATCAAAAAGCTGAGCATATATTTTCATGTGTAATCTCCCTCGAATCCTCCTCCAGCGTATCTCGATTTTGCTTATTCTCCCTTTCGTCACCTGGAGCCCCATCTCTTCCCCATATATACGTTCTAACATTAGGCCACATTACATAACTATTTCAATGTTATTCCTTATTGAGGAGCTTCTCTCTTTTAAGCTTCATATTATATATAGGCTTCTCAGCCCCACATACTCATCAAGATATAGTAACAGCCCATTTCAACCACCCTATCTACCAATTGTGGCTATCAAGTGATAGAAAAAAAATTCCAGAAAGTGTATATCCCAATTCAAATAAATATAGTGTGAAAGCTTGAGTGTGAGCCTAAAGTGTGGCCTTGAGTGTGTGCTTGAGGTGTGAACTTGAGTGTAGGCTTGAAAGTGAGCTTGAGTGGGAGCTTAAATGTGAGAGCTTGAAGTGTGAGAGCTCGAGTGAGAGCTTAGGTGTGAGCTTGGGGTGTGACCTTGAGTGTGGGCTTGAGGTGTGAGTTTAGCAGTTTCAAGCCAGATAAAGCTGTGACTACTGACATTTTATTCTTCAATTAGCATGATACATTCCTACTCAACTCCAATTCTCTGTATTATTTGATAACCTTTTTCCCAATGTATATAGTATAGAATTGTATGTCGCAAAATACCTGCGTGGTTAGTAGAAGACTTATATTGTTGCATTTGTGAGTGAGACATAGACTCGCACACCCCCCACTGGGCAAATTTGCACATCTGTATTTAGTACAAATGTTTCTTGCAGACTCATTTAATTTTGTGATTTGTGCAATGCTGCTTCCCTCACCCGCTTACCTTTCCTGCGCAGGAGTCTGGGGGGAGGCCTCAACGCCAGTGCGGAAAGTGCAATGGCACTTGGCTTGGCTCTTAAAGATACGCTGTTGGTGCTGCCAACTGAGGCAAGTTTTTCAACTTTTACCTCATTGGCCTAGCGCCCCAGAGAAGAGCCAGGAAAAGTAGTTTATTCCGGACTCTACCAGAGTCAGATGCTAAGGAAATTACAGAGAGCTTTTAACAAATTAATGTTGGGTTGTTTGAATTTTGCTATCGCCTCCAGAAATAGATAGCAAAGGGGGTTTGGATATCCCTAATCTAAAATACTATTATGTGGCTGTACAACTAATTCATTGACTTAAAGAGTACAACGCTCCACTACGAGTAAAAATGTAACCGGATACTTTGATTAAGTGTTTGGAAAGAAACTCAGATACCAATCCTGTTATACTACATTCTCTTAAATTATGGTAAATGGTCACCACATCACATAAGTTTACCTCTTAATATAACCTAAAACTGTGACTAGTTTTATTGCTAATTTGAAATTTCCCCCTGAAACCCAGAAAGGTCTCTTCCAGTGGTGGGAACAACACCAATTACACATAATCTCTTTGCTCAGATGCTTTACTGACCTGGCAACAACTACAAGACCTCTGATATCCCAGAACAGGAACTATTTAAATTCAAGCAAATAAGAAATATATATTGTCATAATGGCGAGAGAAAATGTTTCCCAAACCAATGCTATTTCAGCTCATTTGCTTCCAAGTATTTCCTCAAAAAACATACACACATATATATATATATATATATATATATATATATATATATATATATATATATATATATATCTGTGATATATGATCACCTAGCCCATTTAATCCTAATAAAGGATTTAAGATTTATCCAATTTTGGGAAAGAAATGTACGTTCATGTTTAGAAAATCTATTGCTTGATATTATTTGATTAAGCTGCAACACATTTATGTTACAGCAGCTGTGGTTAGCTGGCTAGAGTGTCCTAGCCAGCTAACTTATTCAGGTTCTGGATAAGTATTGTGGTGAGGTCACTACCAGGATACCTGGGAAAGTCCAGGACGGAGCTTATTTATGCCCCAGGTTCCTAACAGAGTGGTTCCGGGACTGCTAGTCCAGCCCAGGTGTTTTGAATTGTACTGAGGTATCTCAGGTGGTTAATTAAAAGGCAGCTCAAGCCAGAGTGGAGAGTTCCTGGCTGGGTAAAAAGACACAGAAAAGCTGTGTGTGAGAGGGATTGAAATCACCAAAAGGTTTGGGATTTTATATATTCCTGTATGTTCTTTGTTTTGGGGAGACAGGCGGTAGGCCTTCTCCTGGTAGTTAGGAAAACTGACCTGTATTAGTTAGAAGCCCATTAAGTGGCAAGGATTTTATTTTGAATTGTTTATGTTGTTTTGCTGCAAGTGAAAATAAACTGCCAGAAAGAAACAACCCCCTTGAGAATTCTGATTGTGCCGTGGGCTGCTTTACCCCCAGAAAGCTGATCCCAGCTACCTAAGCCCTTACAGTATTTATGTTTTTATCACAAATGTTATAGGGGTGCTTCTCAGGAAAGACCCAGCGAAAGCTTTTTTTTTTTTAATAAAACAATATTATGTGGCAACAAATGCCTTCATGAATTTATAACCACTATGTTCTCTGCAACTTCAATATAATTGAATAATCATTTATCACTATCATGATAAACTTGCAAGCTGGAAAATTTGCAATACTTGCTGTCCATGAACTGTTTTTTTTTATTGTGGGAAAAGTACAAATGTAATTTAAAAACAAAACATCAGTTTATAAAAAAAGAAAATAACCATAGTCATCTATAGGTGCCTCAGATCTCCTCTACTTGATATAGTAGACCCGGTGTATCTGAGTATTTTTTCCCTTTTGTGTAAAAGTGTGAAAATGTTGTTTGTGAAGGCTGCAAATAAAAGGCTTTCTATTGGATAATTTCTAATTATATTTGAATATGTAGCATTTATTCCCTTTGGGGAAGCTTAACATTTTCATTATTCTACCTATGGTTTCCATCAACATCAGAGAAAAAAAACCACATAAGCACCTATAATGTTATTCTAAATCTAACAAATGTGTTCTCTTTTCTAGGAAAAACATATATTGGTTGTTCAGGAATTTTATGTTTGGTGTTGATTATGTGGTTGTTATAATGCCTTTTTGTTTGTTTTAAAGGTGTCATTCTTCACATCTTTGTGGAACCATCCTTTCTTTACTATTAGCTGCATAACTCTAATTGGTTTGTTCTTTGCCGGCATCCACAAAAGAGTAGTGGCTCCGTCAATGTATCCTTCAATTAATTGTTTCTAATTGCTGTGGCAAGGCATGCATAGAACGCAATGTTCCCCTGAAGTCGAATGCATGAAATGTCATTGCCCTTATGCAGCCTAGGAGTGCACCAGAAAAGCCAAAATTCCAATTTAAAAATGGGAAATTTGGCTTTTTGCTGGCCCCGGTAACTTATGGGCTGCTGCTGCCGCCACCAATGGTTAGTGACTTTGTAGTCCCTGCTCTGAATAAGCAATATCTGTCCCTTGAAGCATTCCTTGGGACTATTTTATGAAATTGTCTGAAGTTATAAGTTTTGAAAATATTGTTGGTTCTTTTCCTGACTATAAACCCTTTAGATTAGCCGCACGATGTCGAACTGTCCTGGCTGAATATAACATGTCATGTGATGATGTATGTATCTGTGGTTTAAAAATTGCATTACTCTTGTTTTATTTATTTTCTCCATACAAAATCACATTATAGGTCACTATTTTAGGTCTAGTAAAACTTGCTTTGATTCCATTCAATAGTGTTCCATTCATATTTGATATAGGTGATAACACACATTGCTGTACACACAGGGTCGGACTGGGCTGGTGAGACATTGGGAAAAAACCCAGTGGGCCCCGCTGGCCCAGACCTGCGCAGGGAGACCCTCTCTCCTTAATGTCATGCACCCAGACGTGCCAGATAAAGGCGCAAATGCTCGGCGGCGGGAGGTTGGTGGCTTTGTGTTTTGCAGCGGGGTTGTGTGGTATGCGGTGGGTCGGACTTTGCGGCACGGGGGATGGTGTGGCGGACCCCTGAGGCCGCAGCCCGGTGGGCCCTGGGCCCCCCAGTATGACGCTGTGTACACTGGATCTGCTAAAAAAATGTAATATCCCAAATGTATTTCATTAAGTAAAGATTCTTATGTAGAGTAAGCAGTATTCTTAACTATTTCATTACAAAGAAAAGCCTTTTTGGTAGCTGTTTTGCCTCTTAAAGGATGACTCAAGGCTTTCGCTAAGCTATTTGTTTTTAGAGCATATAAACAATTTTTTAACATTTTTAAATGGGGAATTTCCATTCAAATAATACATATTTATTGAAAGTATTTTCTGTGTTTTGCCATTTCCTTCTCAGTTTGCCATATTCCAAAAACAGTTTATCAGAAATCAGCATAACTTCCAGCCAAGACTTCCATAAGGCTAGTGCCACGTGGGGCGATTTTATTTGTCCCAACACAGGCAATAGACTTCTCTTTTTGCATCCATAACCGTTGTGTCGGCTCCTGCGCAAACACATTCAGCTGATTTCTATACTGCCCACGTAGGGACTTAAAATGCATATTTCGACAGGCTGATTTAAACCCCATGTGGCACTAGCCTAATGCATTTGCTTTAGGCTTTTCAGGTTTTTTAGCTTTTGCTGTTCTTCTCAGGTATGCTATCAGGCATTGTGAGAAATCTTGGCTGGAAGAACGCTACCTACCTACCTATACAATGTTTCAGTGATGCGTGGAATTCTAAAGGGGTCCTCCATCAGAAAACGGATCTTTTTTTATAATATGAATCTTTTCACTATGCATTAGTTAAACATTTTCATTAGTTTTAAAACCATTTGTAATTGAAAGAATTGTGTGTTTTGTTTTTCCCTTTCTTTTCTCTTGGTCTGCCTCTTAGAATTGTGTAAAAAGAGTCCAAGTCTCCACTGCTTTCAGCTGCAATTACATTTTCAAATAAATTTAAAGCCATCTATAAAATATAAATGTTTGTACTGTATATTGAACAGTTGATTAAAGTGATATTTTCTTTTACAATTTTATTTATTACAAAATATATTTGGGTGGATACAAATTACATTTACAACTATTCAACATGTGTCATTAATAGATATTAGAAAGTTATTTAGAATTATATTTTGTCATGCAAAAAAAGTTGGTTTTTTTAGTTTTTGGGTGGACAGCTGCTGTAATTGATTAGAAATCAGCTGTGACATAGGGTGATTTCTATGTGGTATTGGAATAAAAAAAAAATCATTACTGTATTACATTGGCATGCAAGCATGATATAGAAAAAAAAACAAAAGGCAAAGCAAATTATGCTTACACTTAAAGGAAGGTGTGCAATGTAGCCTCTCCAGTGCCACAGACTCATATTGAGATGGTTATTGGGTTGTTCGCCTTCCAACACTTTTTTCAGTTCAGTTTGTTTGTTTGTTCACCAAAAATAGACTTCTTTTTACTTTCTAATTTTGAAGTCCAAAGTTTAATTTTCCAGTTATATCTTTGTGAATCAACTCTGAGAGGAGGTGTTACCAACTCGAACTGTTAATTAATTGATACATTTAGTTGATACATTTATTATCTTTGTCCCTGCTGACCAGAGTCCCTGAGTCTTGTTAAAGGCAACTGTTACATTTATACAAAGTTGCTAATATTCCACAGATGCTGCTGATAAATGTATCAATTAAATGTAGGATATTTAAACAATTGTTACAATTAAATGTAAAAATTTTGAATCTGCACCTGGATAACTGAGACTGAAATACCAGGGACGAACATTAAATTTTAGACTTCAATTTTGGAAAAAACGGTAAAAACAAAAAATGTCAAGTAATTGAAAAAAGCCTTTATTTCTGATGAGCAAGCAAGCCTTTATTTCTGGTGAGCAATCTGAAAAGAACTCAACTGGCAAAAAAGTGTTTGGAAGATGAACAACCTCTTTAAGCACACAGGAGCAGAAAAAAATAATATATTTTAAAGATGAAGGAAGTCTTAATCACAACCCAGGAAAGCAGCCACAGCGTAGTCTCTTCAGAATAGTACCTCTAGCTAGCCTGCATGTGAGATCATTTATTTTAATAACCGGGTGTCGTTATGCCTTTTTTTAAAATAAATTTTATGTAATATGGATCCATGACAGTGCTGTCCAACTTCTGTGATACTGAGGGAATTTGTCTTGCCTACTGGGGTGGGGGGGGGGATGATAATCAAAACCAGTATTGACCACTCCCTTTATTAAAACCACACCTATGTTAACACAAGAAATGTTAAGACAATATCCATATTAATGGTGGTAGCACACCAAAAAAACAAATATCACCTATAACTAGGGTTGCCAACTGGCCGGTAAACATTATGCTTTATGCCAATGTAATTAATAGGATAAAATGGCAAGAATATAGTAAGGCCGGAATTTTTTTTCCAGAAAAGGTGGTAACCCTACCTATAACCCATATGTGAAAGTGTGTCATGTTAGGACATACCCTTAAATCTAAATGCCTCTTCAAACCCAGTGGATAGCACAGCTATCCCCAGTGAGTAATTGAACATCTTAGGAACCCCTAACAAGTATTTCTAAATGTGACAAACCCTCCATCAGACTCGCCTCCCACAGGTATAGCAGGGTAGACAGAGTAGGGCAGTTAGCGTATGGCACAAACAGGCAACATAGGGCAGGCAGAGCAGGGTAGGGGACAGGGAAAACTTTCGGGACCATGCAAAACTGATCAGGACTATGCTTAGGTGAACAGTACATTCTGTACTATGTACATTAACACCAGTGCTGCTTCTACATTCTGAGGTGTTAGGTTAGAGCAGGGGTGTCCAAACTTTTTGCAATGAGGGCCAGATTTGGTGAGGTGAAAATTTGTGGGGGCCGACCATTTAGCCTGACATTCTTTGAACCATTAACATAATTAATTAATAGTTAACTTATTTAAACAAGGAATCGCGTAGCTGTAGCAGTAATATTTAGGCACATTAGTGAAATGATCTGCCACTTCTATACTGCTGCCTGTGTGCTGAGGGTGTTAGCAATAGACACGTACTGGCACTTAGTGACACGCTGCTCTCGCATACTTCTTAAGTTTACTGTACTTGTACATCAGTAAATTGTTTAACACATGCAGCCCTAAAGAAGTATGCGAGAGCGGCGCGTCACTAAGTGCCAGTACGTGTCTATTGCTAACGATTTCAGCACACAGGCAGCAGTATAGACCAAGTGGCAAATCATTTCACTAATGTGCCCAAATATTACTGCTACGGCTACGCGATTACTGATTGCACTGTACTGGCGGGCTGCATTATTATTAATTTCATGATGGAGGCTGCGGGCCGGTGAAAACGGGACTCAATTGGCCTGCGGGCCGGACTTTGGACATGCCTGGGTTCGAGTCTGAGGTGTTAACAAGTTAACAGTGCAGGCACTTAAATAATGAAAATGATGTGCGAACAATGTAGAGGCCAGTTAATTACACTTCTGATACCTTTTTAATGCATACATAAAGGTAAGCAGTCACATCAGCCAGACTTCAATGTCGGACCACACAAGCTAGTTGGAGAGCTGTGAGATGTAGGCCCCACGTTTGTAGAATCCACTCTAATGCAGTTCAAGGAATGAAAATGTGTGAAAAATTTAAAGCAACAAGTCAAACAAAAGATGTTCATCTAATTTATGTTCAATAAATGTAGTTAACTGGAAGAATGCAGGAGGTAGCCATGGGGTTTAGACCTTAATTTATCTGAAGTTTCTAGCATTGGGGCAATAGTTCATTGAGGTTACATTCATAATAAGTAACTATGTCTTCAGCACTTTCATTGTACACCAGCGCAAATAACCAAACTAGATCCCAAACCTTCTCAACCAGCCTAGAGTGATATGAAAATAGAAGAGCCAATTTGTGCAACTGTGTTTAATATGTTTTTAAATAATTAATTTTTGATGTGATCCTATCATGGCATCTCATTGCTTTTTCTTCTCATTTTACAGACTGGAAAGCTAATTCTAAAGCCAAGGCCTCATGTCCAATGACCATCTTTATCTTTCTAACATTGGAAAGAAAACTCTCAGAAAGTAATGTCACGTGAAAGAGTTCCAGCAAACTAAAAGCGTGCAGCATCAGCTGGATCTATTCCATTTCTGGAGGAGCTGTTTAATACACTTGAATCAATAGACCTTAGAAATTCTGCACACAGGGGTGTTTCACCTTCAAGTTAACTTTTACTATGTTATAGAATGGCAAATTCTAAACAATTTTTCAATTGGTCTTCAATATTTATTTATTTATTTTTTATTGCCCCTGCGAGTGCTAGGCTGTCTGCAATGGGAGGGATATGGTTCCTGTGCAAGTGGCCATGCATGCGCATAATGATAGAATCTCCCCGCTTGCTCATTATATGTATGCACCTCACAAACTTATGCCACACGCATGCACATAAGAGCGAGTTGTGACCTTTAAAGTAAGGCTGGAAAATGTATCTCATAATATTTATTTTATTTTTGTATTATATTATATATTTTCATTGTGTATACTTTTGTAATGCCAGGGTCTTAATGTGTGTAACTGAAGTTTAGGGAGTTTATATTTCAAATAATGATGCTGTCTGTGCATTTATACCTAAAAGGTCCAAGAGTATTACACGCTATTTTCTTTTTAGAATGATCATATTTTTATTGACCAAGACAGCCAAATGAAAATCTGGTCTGATTTTAAGTCACTATTCTACCTGTAAACTATATTTGTGATATATGTTTTTAGAGTGGGATGTTTATATTTTAATTTCAAATGTTTAACCTTTTCTTTAGGTTTCTTGACAAATTTTGACGTTTCATTTTTGTCTTAAATAACTTCCTATTAGCAAAGGGAATATAAAAAATGTGCTTTTGTTATTTGTTCTAATTAAAGTTTTTTTTTTTTGAATTTGTTAATGCTATGTAGGAACCTCCTTTTGGTCTCTAATCCTTCTTATGTGCTTATGAGAGAATCTAAATCATAATTACATTGCACAAAATATTCTCATCCCATTCTCTCCATTACATGGGGTTGATCTGTGGAGAATTTAAGTTAAAATAACTTGGACAAATATGTAGCAAGTCTTGATCAATACAGCAACATACTGGACCAGGTATGGGGCCAAAACAGTGCCATTCCTGATTCATATCTGACTTGGCAGGCTAAGACTGCTTTAAGCGATTGCATTAAAGCAATGCGTATCTTGACAGCGCTATATAAATAAATGATGATTATAACTCATTCAGAGCAATGCATTGGTAATTCTGAAGTGATGTATGGTACTTAACTTGTTACAGCACAGTAAACAAGTAATAGTAAAAGAAGCAAAATGCCTAAACTACAGCTGTTCTTTTATCGTCCCATTTAAAGGTTAAGGGAAATCTAAATCACTGGGGTATGCCAAATGTTAGGCACACCCCGTGATTGTAATCACATACAACCCTGAAACCCTGGGCCAGTGCTCCTGTAAGCAAAAAAAAAATACACTGACCTGATGAGCACCAAGGAATGATCCTCTTCTTCCACTTTTTTCTTTAACAAACTTCAATGCAGATGCATGCAAAGTTAAGAGTGTAATAGCCATCTATCTTTGTTAAAGTTTTCACCCCACTGCACAAAGAAAGAAGCAGGTAAATAATTGCTCCATCCTTGGTGCTTGCACAAAAGTATCCCAGGCCTGTGCAGTTTTCTGCCAACAGCAACACCAGCCCGGGGTATCAAGTAAGTGATTTGATCACCATTTGGCACCTCAGTGATTTAGACTTTCCTTCTCCTTCACAGATTAAGTACATGTCTTTAGATATATCTTGAGTTGCTGGCGATGGCGGTTAGTAGTGTTTTATTTTTACATTTTTGACTTAATGTGTCTGAAAACTATATAAATGTTTGGACTTTTTATTAAAAAATACAAAGCAGATGTTTGAGTAAAATCATTTTTCATATTGCTACTGGGGCTTCACTTGTTAAGATATTGATATTTTCTTTTCCTTTTTATGAAGTATGTGCCGATTTGCAGAACAGGTAGATTTATAACAATGTCTCCACCAATTTTAGGGTTATGTATTTTTTAAGTATATTTAAATAGTGCAAAACTGACAGCATGATAGATTGTTGCAATTATTTTCACACTTCACAATAAATGCTAATTTTTTGTTTGCATTTTACAGTGTTTGATGTTCTCACATATACTATACCTTCATAGCCCTGGGACAGCACAAGCAGTCTGCTGAACAACTGTTTAATTTTTATTATACATTGTAGGTAGAATATGTTGTTTAGTTTTAGTCTCCATCCCTCAAACAGGACATTATTGTATTAGAGAGGGTACAGAGAAGGGTAACTAAGCTGCTAAAATGTATTTAAAATCTTAGCTATGAGGAAAGACTGGCCAAATTGGGGATGTTCACGTTGGAGAAGAGGCGCTTAAGGGGAGATATGATAACTATGTATAAATATATAAGGGGATCTTATAATAATCTCTCTAATGCTTTATTTACCAGTAGGTCTTTCCAGCTGACACGAGGTCACCCATTCCGATTAGAGGAAAAGAGGTTCCTCCTAAATATTCGGAAGGGGTTTTTTACAGTGAGGAATTCTCTCCCTGAATCAGCTGTACAGGCTGAAACATTAAACAGCTTTAAGAAGGGGTTGGATTGCTTTTTAGCAAGTGAGGGAACACAGGGTTATGGGGGATAGCTCACAATACAAGCTGATCCAGGGACTAGTCTTTCTTGACTAGTCATTTTGGAATCAGGAAGATATTTTTCCCCCTCTGAGGCAAATTAAAGAGGCTTCAGATGGGGTTTTTTTTGCCTTCCTCTGGATCAACTAGCAGTTAGGCAGATTAAAAAAAAAACTAAAAGGGTGAACTTGATGGACGTGTGTACATTAAAAGTTACCTATAGGTCATGTTGATTGATTTTTGCAGAGAGGTCTGTTTTTGTAAATGATTTTTAGTTGCTGTTCCTAAACCTTACTGTTTTTGTAATCTGTCCCATCTCAGCCTGTCA
This sequence comes from Xenopus laevis, assembly GCF_017654675.1. NCBI lineage: Eukaryota > Metazoa > Chordata > Amphibia > Anura > Pipidae > Xenopus > Xenopus laevis. The sequence continues at coordinate 27,468,590 of NC_054378.1, read as the reverse complement.
GTTAAAGTTTCTAATGCTAACAGACTTCTGCTGCACAATTGTGGCAGCCCCCTCATAGATGAGCACGGGGAGTCAGATGGGTAATGTAAAAGGTTTGAGCAAATACTTAATGGCAAAATTATAAGTAACAAACAAAGCCAATACTATGATAGATGTAAAAATGGTTTCATTTCTGGTGTTCGTATCTCTTTAAGGTATGTGTTATGATATTACTTATAAAGAGAATATTCTGTAGACAATTACTTCCAAGGGTAATCACATGAGAACTTTTATCACCTTACAACTTTTGCAGGGATTCTTTTGGATCTATCCTATGGTCCATGCTCACAAATGTTTACATTTAGCTACTGTTAGATTATGATTGTCTTGCGCCATACTTGCTTCTCTCTCTTTTGAGTTCCCTGGTTTCTGTCATGTCCTATTTTTCTTGATTTAAAGCAGTATGCTAATCAAAATGTTTTTTGCAGAATGAAATAAAATGTTGTTTTAAACACCATTCCAAAATGCATTACATACTTGTTCTATGTAAAAGATTCTGGAAAAATGTTAAAACCATGCAACAGAAGGCTTTCAGTAAACATATCCAGCTTTCAATTGCTTATACAAATAGTTTGAAAAAACTTTAATTTATATTATGTTTCTTTCATTATGCACAAAACAGGTTTCTGGATGGAGAACCCACTTTTAAAAAATCCTAGCCTTAAACAGAAACGTTTAAGTCCCAGAAAGTATTGCTTGTATTTGAGAAATATCAGCAACACCCCCCTGATTTTCTAAAAAATTTTATAAAACACAGGTTACCAAGAAATGTAGTTAAAAGAACACCTTTTTTGTGGCCTCAGCCGGTTTGAATTGCCTGAGAGTGTGGATACTTTTTGTGTAAGCAGTGAGTGCCATGTCCACTAAGCATAAGACAGGAATATCACAGAGGCCAGGGTATGCGCATGAAACAGTTATTTTGTGTTTTTAACATCCTATGTTACTGTGACGTAAAAGCAACTGCAGTGTTAATAAGGCCATTTACAAATAGAATACAGTGTACAAAGGGCAATTTTTGTAAAGAATAAACAGTACATAATGTACAGTAGCTTCATGATGTATGTTGTCTGTCAGGAGAACACAGATAAAAAAAACCTAGCAGATTTCTGATGAAAATATTTTTTAATGTTGCATATATATGTAATGAATACATAGTTACACACACCACGCACACACAAGTTAGACACACAAGTTGGGTTTAAAAAGACCAAGTCAAATTCAACCCCTCCAAATAAAACTCATTGCACATACCTACACACACCCACTGAAATTATTTATAATTTGATGATTTTACTATCACTATGGCCTTGGATATTTTGCTTGTCCAATGAATCATCCAAGCCACTCTTAAATGCATTAACAGAATCAACCATCACAACACCATCCAGCAGCGCATTCCACAACCTTACTGTCCTCACTGTGAAGAACCACCTACAATGCTGCAAATAAGTTATTTTCCCAATCCGATGAAAATAGATCTTGCGCTAGTGGTCTATAATGCCCAAATGTACTTATAATGAATAATCATATTACTTCTAAAGAGTAAAAGATCATACTTTCAAACAGCAGGGGGAGGGACTTCCCAGAATTTAAACAGCTTTGTTTGTTTCCCTGTAAAACAGCTGGTGACCATGTAGAGATTCATATCTGCAGCAGTCAGAGCAAGTAAATGAAGGGGGAATTTCACTGCATACCGTCAGGTTTCTTATAAACACTGTATAGATTTTTTTATTGTTTTATTGGTTTTAATAAATGCATATCAAAATAAAATTGTAATAGATACAACATATAAACAGCAGCTTATGATTCATTAGTCTATAACTCTATGCGACTCTTCCAATGCATCTTTAGGTAAAATTAAGTCTCCTTTAAAGCTTCTTGAGTTATCTTGTATTTATTCTGTTATCATATAGCCGCATGGGGTGGGAAAAGGGGTGACAGCAGAAGGGGAGACAACAAAGGGGGGGGGGCACAAATGTTCCGGCTTCTCAGTGTATCTCTCAAAATATCTTTTGCAGTCCTTAAATAGTACCTTATGTAATTGTGTTAGTCTCAGGTTGTCGACTCTCCAAGTACTGGGCCCATGAATGCCACTACAGCTCCGCCGCGTAGCTCCTGTCTAGGAGTCTGTCTCTAATGGATTCCATTGCCCTGAACCAATTCACATTGGTCTCTGTTTGCCGACCTGGTATGTGTGGTAGTTTCCAATTTGCTGCTAACAGTGCTCTTGCTGCTGTTAGGATGTGTGTGGCTAGTTTATGAGGTTGTTTTGAACAAATGGCTGTGATTTTCATACCTAAGAGAAATGTGTGGGGGGTCGCCTGAATGGTGCAGTGAAGAATCTCGGAGAGCAGAGTCGTTACCATGTTCCAGAATTCCTGAGCTACTGTGCAATCCACCATGTATGTAGAAAGAACCCTTGCTCTCCACATCCTCTAAAACAGATGGAGTGGCCTGGTTTACTGCTAAGTCTGGTGATGCGTGTAGGGGTGTAGTACCATCAAAATATAATTTTATATGCTCTTTCGCTGGAAACTTTTCATACAGACGTCTCCCACATGTATAACCAGGACTTTTCGGATATCGTGAGTTCTAGATCTTCCTCCCATTTTGTCATGTTGTCTGTGTTCTCTAAGACAGTTGTATATCAGTAAGATTGTGTTATGGGTAAGAATGTTTAAACTCATGCTTTTAAAATAGGTTGGGGTCTGGGTCTTTTGGATTTTAATTTCTGTTTCTACAAAGTGTCTGATTTGTAGGTATCTGAAAAATTGCGAGCATGGGATGTTGTGGGTTTTTTTTTACATTGTTGGAAAGATACTGTGGTCTGATCTGGATGAAAAGCTGAAATGGTGAGCATGTTTGCATCTATCCAGGGTTTAAAATCTGCTGGTTTGCAACCTGGTGGGAAACCTTTGTTAAAGAAAATAGTTCTGTATCTACTGTACTTGGTTTCATCTTGATAGCTATTGGGTCTCACAAATCTAGGGCTTGTTGCGATGGTGGTAAGTGGTTCCTAGGGGTGACTCTGGACTTCTTGGGTATCCAAAATAGGCGAGGTAGTTAGTAAAAGGTTTTTATAGTGATTTATAATGTCTTTCCATGGCTCGTCTGTCGGGGTATGTATTTGGACCATAGCTTCTAGTCTGATGGCCAAGTAATATCTATATACATGTGGGACTCCTAACCCTCCCAGTGACTTAGTTTTGGTCATAATTGTTGCTTTAATTCTGGGTCTCTTCCCCCCCCCCCAGATGAAGTCTGATATTGCCTTTTGCAGTGAGGAAGCTGTTGGTAGTGTCCTAAATAGATAGTCTTGTCATTAGTGTCATCCTGACAGCTGCTATTCTGCCAAACCACGATAGGGGCTAAGTAAGCCATGTAACTAAATCTTTTTTGAGTTTATCGATCAGTTTTGGATAGTTAGCTTTATATAAAGTGTCATAGGATGGAGTGAGGTTAATTCCAAGGTATGCTAAGGCTTCTTTTTCCCATCTATAGTCAAGATTTAGCTGAAGTAGTTTCAATTCTGGATCGGACATTTTCAATGGCAATGCGTGTGATTTTTTGGGGTTAATTATGTACCCGGATACCCTTTGAAACAGTTCTGGTGTCTGGATAAATTTGTAAGGTGGTTTGAGGGGACGTGAGTGTGAGGAGGATCAGCAAAGAGGTTTATTTTATGTTCCTGGATTCCTACTTGAATACTTCTGTCTGGATTGTGTCTGATAACGTGAGCCATGTATACATGAGGATAGCGTTTAGATGGGTATTTTGGTGTTGATGTTTTACTAAAGTGTGTCTCGTGTAGCAGCAAGATGTTTATTCTTTGTTTAACATAAACTGAGATGTTATTGGACATCAGATAAATATCTCAAGAACTGTAAGGCTAAAATTTGATGCAAGAGCTAAACTGATGTCCAATTTGATGTTGTTTATGAAAATGTTAAAACTATGAAAAACATTTAAATTAAAAAAAAAAAAACATAACCTGAGAAGGCATTTTTGGGGCCAGTTCAGGCCATTGACATTGTGTGAGCCTACCTTCAGTTCAAAGGGGCGGTGACCTGAAGTGGTCCGTAGGCCTCTCTCGCCTGCAGGTATAATATTTTGGAGCGTCACCATAGTAGAGGGAAGGAGAAAACAATAGATAGTTAGAGGTGGTCTAGTGGGGGGGAGAAGGAAATTAGTAACAAAGCACAAATAACAATCAAAATGTTTTGTAGTCTCACAAATTGGCACACTATTTAGGGTTTCCAAAGGGGGGAGCAATTCTGTTGCACCCCGCTGGGAAATCCTTCAGTTTGGGGGGTCATGGATCAGAGCCTAGAAAGAAAGCTTGTCTGTGTCGCCCTCCATCAGTTAATTTTGTTATTTCCCTGTTTTAAAGGAGTAGATTGACTTACTCTTGAGTTTCTTAGTTAAAGGAAACCTGACCCTTTTTTACTGACAGTAGGACTGTAATTAAAGAGTTATAAATACTCACATACCAGCATCTTTTTGTTGAATAAATGTAACTAATGCAGTGTTTTCAAAGAGTGCACGAGACTCTACCAGTCCGACTTTCTGAAAGTCGGCACGCAAAGCCTCAAGGGAAAAACTATAAATCTCGTGAGATTTCACCTCCCACATGGAGGAGAAAGATATGGCAGCAGGAAACTCCGTCAGCATTTGCCCTGAGTCCTCTAGCTGGAACTTGTGTCTGTATTCGGTGTGCAGGACAGACTGAAGCGTACTTATTTTATTTATGTTAGACCTCTCTGTTAGTGTCTGTTCACTTTGATTTAATGGTCTGGCTTTTGTGAAATGTGAACAGTACTTTGTTTATTTATTTTAGAGACTTGATAAGGCTACGCTATGGAGTGCTCTGTTAGTGACTGTTCACCTTGATTTAATGGTCAGTCTTTTGTGAAACAGGTGCCTGTGATGTGCATTTCTGTGTGTATGTGTGTGTGTGTTAGAGTATCTCTGTGCGTCCCTGAGTCTGTGTTTGAGTGTGTATCCCTGAGTCTGCGAGTCTGTGTATGCCTGAGTGTGTGTGTGTATGCCTGAATGTGTGTGTGTGCGCCTGAGTTTGTGTGTGTGAGTTCTGTTGACCTGCCTTATAGGTGCAACTTCATGAGTAACCAACCCCCCACATGCAGTCACAGGCAAATGAAAATAAGAAAATATATAAGTTTTCATTAACTGTAGATTCTGCCTTCCACTGGTTTGAGGGATCATCTGATGATTACTTAGAAAAGGCTTGATGAGGCTTGATTCTGCATTATTTCAGGTCTTACACTATATTTGGCTTTGGGAATAAATACCTACATTTCTCCTCTCATTTTCCAGCTGCTCCTAGTTATTATTAATATTCGTAGTTGGACAGCTACCAGTAGTCACTTTAGCTACAATACAAGTGCTACTGTCTCACTTCATAATATTGCTTTGTAGTTTCGAAAAACGGTCCGCACACACCAATGTTGCAGTCGGGGATAGTACCCCTTTTATTAATGCCACCAACAATAAATTTTCAACGTTTCGGGGGGACACAGCCTCCCTTCTTCAGGATAAATTTACAAAGTGCACAGTGCCATATTCTTATACCCTTAACTCCTCCCATCTCATCTGTGTAACACCTCATTAGTATCAATCATGTGATTAACCCATTCAGTTCATTTAAGTACAATTACAGTGTAAATCATGTTTTAAATAATATTACATATGTTTTTTTATATATTTTTCATTAAATAGTGGAAAGCATTTCTTTCAATCAATAAAAAACATTTTTTACTCACTGCCCCTGGTTGCGTTTTTACTTTAGCTTTAATATTTGGAAAATCTTAACACCACTCTTGTGTAATTGGGCTATCATGATACTTCATCTGTGAAGGAAAAGGGTGATTGTAAAAATTATTAAATAGTGTATAATTATCTAAAAAACCTACAGAACCACATATATTACAAATAACATGTTAAATTAAAATCTTCATTGAGGCCTTTAGGCGAAAGTGTTTTCAGACGCCAAATCCAATATGCTTCTCTCCTCAATAATGATTTTTTAAAATCAACACCTGCATTTTTATAAGTAACTTCTAAAACTTGCCATCTTATTTGGGAGACATTATGTTTCGCATTATAAAAGTGTCTAGCTAGTAGGGTTTCTCTTTTATATTTCTCTTTAATTCTTTTATCTTTAGGATCAGTTCCCTCATCTGGTTTATAGTTTCTAATCACGCTTTTGTGTTCATTTAGACGTGTTTTAACTGCTCTTGAGGTTTGGCCCACATACCCTAGACCACAGGGTCATTTTAACAAGTAGACTACCCCCTCCGTATTACATGTTGCCATATGTTTTAATTGAATTTCATATCCTTGACTCGGATGGGTGCATTTGTCACCTTTAATTATGCCACTACAGTGGCCACAATCGTGACACGGAAGGGTACCTCTCTTGTTAAACCTCGCACCCTTACCTTTCTTTGGTTTAAAATCAGATCTTATTATTCCATCCGCAACACTTTTACCTCTTTTAAAACTAAAGATTGGTTTTTTGGTAAATAATTTACCATAAATTTGGTCTTTTTGTAGAATGTGCCAGTGTTGCAATATACTTTTCTTTATCAAATTGGAATGTGGGCCAAACGTGGTTACACAAACACACTCCTGTTCTCTCTTTTTCAAATTTCCTTTTGGTTTCAACAAATTTTCTCTTTCTATCCCCATTACTTCATTTTTAACCTGATTTAATTCACCCCTATTATAACCTCTTTCACTGAATTGTTTTACAATCACAGTCTTTCATACAAATCATTTGTTGAGGTGATTCTTTTAGCCCTTACAAACTGGCTTTTTGGTAGTCCTTTGCTGACCCCTGCTGGATGAAAACTGTCTTTCCTTAATAGATTGTTCCTATCTGTTGGCTTTCTATATAAATCCGTAACAAAATTACCATCCTTTATTGTGACTTGTACATCTAAGAAACTGACGGTTTGTGGACCCTTGTTCATTGTAAATTTTATTGTGTCATGTACACTATTGATATATAATGACCCTGATGATAGAGGCATTACAGGTGGAGATTCAAGAAACCACACAGGAGGTATACAAGGCAGCGACTGAGTTAAAAAATATACTCACTAAAGAGAAAGCCAAGGAAGCGTTTGATGAAACGAAGCAAGAGCTGGATAAACTCCACGAAATTATCCTCCAAAAGAAATTGAAGAAGTTCAGGCGAGACACGCTAGATTATGAGCGGAGCCAGGTATACACGTGGGCGCAGCAAAGAAGGGAAGAACGCCGAGGCCCAGTCAGCAGACGCTTCCGCACACGTGACCGGCGCACAAGGATGACGTCAGCAGAGGAACATGAAGGACATCGCAGAGGGAGCGCGTCAACCACCGGATCGCAAGAATCTTCGTTTGAAATGCCGGCAAGAGAGGTCAGCGCAGCCCCGTCTACTTCCTCTCCTTTTTTGTCGACTACAGGAGAACGAGGAGAGGACTCGGGAGAGGCAGGAGGCGATACCACAACAATGCGCAGGACTGCACAGCCGAGAGGAGAAGGGGCGCAGGCAATACAGCAAGGAACCAAGCTGAATCCACGCAGAGTGAGGAGGTAAAAGATCTTGTCATAAATCTTTCGTCCAGGACTATAACCCCAGATGAATTGTCTGTTTTAAAGGAGAAGGAAAGCTACAGAGGCATTTTATTGCCAATATATTAACCACAATAGTGCAAGCTAGAATGCTATATTTATTCTGTAGAATGTTTTACCATACCTGAGTAAAAAGCTCTAGAAACTCTCTGTTTGTTTAGGATAGGAGCTGCAGTATTAACATGGTGTGACATCACTTCCTGCCTGAGTCTCTCCCTGCTCTGGGCTCAGATTACAGTAGAAAAGGGAGGGGGGGGGGGGAGAGGAGCAAACTGAGCATGCTCTTGCCCAGGGCAATGAGGTTTAAGCTGAAAACAGGAAGTCTGATACAGAAGCCCATGTGTACACAATAGAAGGAAAGAAATGCAGTGTTTCTTTTGACAGGGGACTCAGAGCAGCACTAGTTTGGGGGTTTACTGGTATATTTAGATGGACCTTTCTGATAAGGCTTACTTAGTTTTAACCTTTCCTTCTCCTTTAAACAAAGGTTTAGGTTTTGTGCCCACAGCTAGGAGTGATCCCTTTACTGTACAGGTAGAACTTTTTAAGTTTATAAGAACCCTCAAACTAAAAATGATATTCATGGATAAAACCAGGGGAATTTTGCCCCATAATAAAATTGAGGTTCTATATAATAAACTTAAAAATCGCAGTACCTATAATCCGATTGTTGTTAATTCCTCCATAGAAACATTTACAAATGTGGTGTATAAAGATGTGGAAAATAATTTGAATACATGTATAACTCCTAAAAGGGAAAATTTAACACTAAAAGAAAGGAAAGCATTGGAAACCTTACAGAATGACACAAATATAGTTATAAAAAAAGCGGATAAGGGAGGGAGTATAGTGTTAATGGACACAGAGAAATATGTGGGAGAGGTTAACCGACAATTGGAAAATGTGAAACATTATTGTAAATTACAAAGTGATCCAACCAACAGATTAAAAACTGATATTGAGGTATTCCTAAATGATGCATGTATAATGGGGAGTATCACACCTGAGATTGAAGGTCTATTAAAAAAGGAAAATCCGAGAATACCAGTCTTCTATATATTACCAAAGGTGCATAAAACATTGATTAATCCTCCTGGAAGACCGATAGTCTCAGGTGTGGACTCCCTATTACAACCACTTGCAATTTATGTGGACACATATTTGCAAGAAATTTTACCTAAACTCGATACCTGTCTCAAAAATACAACACATTTCCTGAACACAATTAAAGAGTTAAAAATTGATTCCCAGTCACCCATACTCTGTACAATCGATGTAAAAGATCTTTATACCTCGATTAAACATGAAGAAGGCATTGAATGCTGTAGAGATTATCTAGTGACAGAAAAGTTACCCATGCATGAGGTTAATTTTTTATGCAGTTGTTTGGAATTTGTGTTGAAGCGAAACTATTTTCGCTTCAACACAGATTTCTATCTACAACTGCAAGGTACGAGTATGGGTGCTAATATGGCTCCAGCATATGCAAACATATATATGCATTGGTTTGAACATAAGTACATCCTTCAACATCCTGAATACAAAAAGTATATCGGTATGTGGCGACGGTTTGTGGATGACATGTTTATAATTTGGACTGGCACAGATGACCAATTGGAAGATTTTTTCATGTATATCAATAGTGTACATGACACAATAAAATTTACAATGAACAAGGGTCCACAAACCGTCAGTTTCTTAGATGTACAAGTCACAATAAAGGATGGTAATTTTGTTACGGATTTATATAGAAAGCCAACAGATAGGAACAATCTATTAAGGAAAGACAGTTTTCATCCAGCAGGGGTCAGCAAAGGACTACCAAAAAGCCAGTTTGTAAGGGCTAAAAGAATCACCTCAACAAATGATTTGTATGAAAGACAGGCACAGGTGATTGTAAAACAATTCAGTGAAAGAGGTTATAATAGGGGTGAATTAAATCAGGTTAAAAATGAAGTAATGGGGATAGAAAGAGAAAATTTGTTGAAACCAAAAGGAAATTTGAAAAAGAGAGAACAGGAGTGTGTTTGTGTAACCACGTTTGGCCCACATTCCAATTTGATAAAGAAAAGTATATTGCAACACTGGCACATTCTACAAAAAGACCAAATTTATGGTAAATTATTTACCAAAAAACCAATCTTTAGTTTTAAAAGATGTAAAAGTGTTGCGGATGGAATAATAAGATCTGATTTTAAACCAAAGAAAGGTAAGGGTGCGAGGTTTAACAAGAGAGGTACCCTTCCGTGTCACGATTGTGGCCACTGTAGTGGCATAATTAAAGGTGACAAATGCACCCATCCGAGTCAAGGATATGAAATTCAATTAAAACATATGGCAACATGTAATACGGAGGGGGTAGTCTACTTGTTAAAATGCCCCTGTGGTCTAGGGTATGTGGGCCAAACCTCAAGAGCAGTTAAAACACGTCTAAATGAACACAAAAGCGTGATTAGAAACTATAAACCAGATGAGGGAACTGATCCTAAAGATAAAAGAAGTAAAGAGAAATATAAAAGAGAAACCCTACTAGCTAGACACTTTTATAATGCGAAACATAATGTCTCCCAAATAAGATGGCAAGTTTTAGAAGTTACTTATAAAAATGCAGGTGTTGATTTTAAAAAATCATTATTGAGGAGAGAAGCATATTGGATTTGGCGTCTGAAAACACTTTCGCCTAAAGGCCTCAATGAAGATTTTAATTTAACATGTTATTTGTAATATATGTGGTTCTGTAGGTTTTTTAGATAATTATACACTATTTAATAATTTTTACAATCACCCTTTTCCTTCACAGATGAAGTATCATGATAGCCCAATTACACAAGAGTGGTGTTAAGATTTTCCAAATATTAAAGCTAAAGTAAAAACGCAACCAGGGGCAGTGAGTAAAAAATGTTTTTTATTGATTGAAAGAAATGCTTTCCACTATTTAATGAAAAATATATAAAAAAACATATGTAATATTATTTAAAACATGATTTACACTGTAATTGTACTTAAATGAACTGAATGGGTTAATCACATGATTGATACTAATGAGGTGTTACACAGATGAGATGGGAGGAGTTAAGGGTATAAGAATATGGCACTGTGCACTTTGTAAATTTATCCTGAAGAAGGGAGGCTGTGTCCCCCCGAAACGTTGAAAATTTATTGTTGGTGGCATTAATAAAAGGGGTACTATCCCCGACTGCAACATTGGTGTGTGCGGACCGTTTTTCGAAACTACAAAGCAATAAGGTGACCTGGCAAGGTCAACGGTGGACCAGCACCACTACGCAGAAAAAGTGGAAGGAGGTGTGCGGTAATACAAAGTTTCACTTCATAATATACCTGCAGAAAAAATTTACACAACACAACAAAAACATAAGCAATAATTGATGTCTTATTTCTGCTGAGGCATATATTGATCAACCAAAAGAATGCTCTTTAAAGTAGGCATTCTCACCATAGCCCTACATTTTTCTATCACAGAGTATAATCTATGACTAGGCATGCATGAGATTTGGCAGTTTGGCACAGCCCACACACAAAACACAAAGGGGTCCTGTTTCAAAATGGCAGCGCCTATGAAACACTTTTTACATATAGGATATTTTCTAATCTGTTTCGGATATAGACAAAAACAGCTGACTAAAGGGTTTAACTAAGGAGGGAAAGCTATATATTACTCAGTTCTCAAGGTGACAGGTCCTCTTTAAGGAACGTGTGGTTACAAACTGACAAAGTATTTGAACTATTTTTAAATTTATCTCTGATTATCATAAATGAGGGTTTGAGTCTTCCTCTAAATGCCCATTATTGAGCCAATGTTACGTTTAGGGGAGACCCAATAAGCATATTCTCATGAGGTTTTCTCCAGGGTGCGTCTCTTTAGCGATAGATTTGTTAGTTTGCAGGTGTTCGCCCAGGTGTAGTAAATATTGTATCTTGGTATCACTCTTTCAGAGAGTTTTTTTTTTCAACCAATGTCTTTGCCTTATTGGATGTGTCGTTGTTCATCCTATGCTTTTTGGATATTAAGGGTCTCTCCTAGTGTCCCCTGTTGCCGAGTTAAGCCATTTGATTCTGCTCAATTGGTTCTTGTATCTCTGATTCCGGTGGGGCCTCTGGAGGATCTTGGAGATATGTAATTCGGCTGTCAACTGTATACATCAGAACATTGTGCTGGTGTATGATTTTAAAGGGGAAGCCCCATCTGTACGGAATTTTTTTTGGCGTAGGACATCTGTCAGGGGCTTGAGATCTTTCCATTTCTGCAAGGTCGATGAGGCTAAGTCTGCATAGATTTTGGATGTATCCCATCTACTTCAACTTGGTTTGTTCCAGACACCTTCCGAATAGCCTCTTTGGTCTGGAAGTAGTGAAAGCGTACTATTATGTCTCTAGGTGGCATATTTGGCTTTGGTCTGGCCCGCACTGCTCTGTGTGTCTAGCAAGAGAAGTTTATCCTCGGTTCCAGGTGTCAATGCTTTGAAATATTTGGGAAGGAAAATGGCCAGGTGCACTGATTTGGGTATATCTCGAAATCAGAGGTTGTTCCTTTTAGTGTGATTTTCCAAGTCCTCATGTGCATCCTGAAGATCTCTAACTTGTGTTTGGAGGTCTTGAATCAGGATTTCCATGTTGGACATGGATTCCTGCATAGAGCCCTCAGTCTGTTCTAGTAGATGGACTCTGTGGTCCAATGCTGTGATTTCAGTTTTGACTTCGGTAAGAGAGTTTCGTATTTAATTTTGAATCTCCTCCTGGAAGCAAGAAAGGAGAGATTTTAGCTCCTTTATATCTCTTTTGGTGCACGGGGTATCCAGCTCTTGTTCCATAGTTGGGTTGGGGTGTTTTGTGGATTTTGCTGACAAACTCCTGCTTTTAGTGGGGTTGTTTGCTTGTTTCTGTCTATCTCCTGTCATGATCGCAAAGAAGGGACCAATAAGGTTTTTGCAGTGTGGCTTGTATACAGTATCTCTCAAGACTACTTTCTGGGTACAGATCAAGTTTGGTTGTTTTTTTGGTGGCTCAAGCAGCTTGGATCCGCTTGTGTCGGAGGTCCGATGCTGCAATAAGTGTACAGGGAATAATCAAATAAATACTCAATTTTACCATCAGGATACTCCCTAAATTTTCATAAATTTTCATGATTTTTTCATAAATTTATCCTGTTCCATTAAAAGCTATAATATAAACACTAAAGGAAATATTAGCATTTTTTTGAATATGTCTTTTAATATTTAGAATATTAAATTGCTTCTGTATGAATATAGATATGTGTTCTGTACAGTTATAGTAAATAATGTTATATGATATTAATATACATGTTTTAACTACTATTTAACTTATGCACATTAATGAACCACATGGACACACAGTATTTTTTTATCACTGTAGTATTTATTTACATGAGTGGATTTAATATATAGTGATATTGTAATTATGGTCTAATGAAATTTATTGAATACATATAGATTAATAATAAATGAACATTTAAAAATACATACAAATTGAATAATTAATTTATGCAATCATTTATTTATTCACAATATATTTTTATTCATATACACATTTATACACAATTAATGGGATTTGTAGTATGTATTTTGTATAATTACACATACATTTTAGCACATCTTATGAATATTTATTTTCATTTATTTATACATTCACACATGTGCTCACTAATTACTCTGATGAAGTGCCCAGTTTTTAGGGCACGAAACGCGTTAGAATTGTACACCCTCCGATGTAATCCTCATATGCGTCTGAATAAAGCTGAAGATTGATGTTAGCAGTGTCAGACTTCTGAATTATTCTTGATCAACGCTTCCCAGCGGTGTGATAGTTTGGTGCAGTAGCCGGCAAGGAGTGACCAGCGTATCGCGAGAGCTGCGATCAAGCAGGACGATACACAACTCCAGATGAGCTCCACCATTACCGCATCGGCAGTTGATGTCTGTCTGATGCTGTAAGTCTGCTGTAGCTTACTACTTCTGCTGGTTTGTTTCAATTTGTAGGGAGGTGGTCCTTGTAGTAATGTATGTAGACCCATGTATACAGTATATGAATACATATTTCTTAGTCTACCTATTTCAAAGGATTGTAATTTTATTTTTGCCTTTACATCCTCATTAATGTTTCCAACTACAGCTGCAGGGACAAAGATCATGGAGCCAGATTTAAACAGATAAACTGGGATTCTATTTGGAAGATTAGATTACATGACAACACAGGACCCAGTCTTGCTGTATCTGCTTCTATGGCAGATATTATTTGACTTGTGCTGTTTTGATAATTTATGACGATCCCTAAGCAGCAGTCCAGACACACTGAGCATGTGCATGGTCGTCTTGAAAAGATGTTTAACGTAGTTACAAGATGGTGATCCCCTGTGGCCAACTTTGAAAGCATAAATTGTTTGTTTAATTAGTCTTCTGGTGCAGTAAGTTTATGTTTAGTATACAAAATACTGCATTTCTAGCATTACTCTATTTTAGAACCCAATAGGATTTTTGCTGCCAATATGGTTGTGCAGCTTAGTTACCATCAAGAACAAGGTATTGTTTTATTATTACAGCAAAAAGGAATTCTTCCAAGTTACACAACAATGAGAAACATCTCCATATCAAGATGATCAATGTGTTCTTTGCCAAACTGTAACCTCTTCAGCACGTTTTTTTTTTTTTTTTAACAATGGGACTTTGTGGGTGCTTCTTGCCGATAGCTTAGCTTCACATCGGCATCTTCTAATTGTAACAGGTAGCTTTCGACTTTCTCCGATCTTCCTGGAGCTGATCATTGGCCGAGTCTTTGCCATTTTGGCTATTTTAAAGCATTTGAGATCATTTGAGCTGTTTTCCCATCTCCAAACAACTTTTTAATCAAAATACACTGCTCTGAACAATGTCTGGAAAAACCCATTTTACTCAAATTATCAGAGCGAAAAAGTACTAAAACCAGCATGCACAACATTTTCTGCCTTTTTTCCTTAAATAAGGGCTGCAATTGACACCTGTTTTTAAACAGAATGAATGATCTCCTTAATTGAACTCTACACTATTATTTTCAACAAGCCTTCATTTATTATTCAATTACACAAAATCAGCAGCATGTCATGACTGTTGGTTTTCTATTATTCTACTACACCTACTACTAGATATTTTTTACCAAAAACAGTGATTGATCAGGTTAGTAATGTCAGACTGTTATTATTTTGAGCACAATTGAACATACAAATACAAGCTCCAAACAGATACTATTTTCCCAAATAGTTTCTAGACTTGACCAAGGATCATTTACAATCCAGTTCTTTCTCAAACTTAAAATGCATTTTTACACCTCCCTTTTATATTTACTTAAATATAATGTCTTAGGCCTACTTGCCCACCTCAGAACTGCAGAACTTGCTGAACTGGGAAAATAAACAAAATGATTAGTTCCTAGGCTAATAGTAAAGGTCAGCTCTAAGTTAGAAAATCGCCTGGAGCCAGCATGTAGTGGTTACACAGATGTGGACCAACTTGAAGCATGGCAGGAGCGACTCATGCCTAAACTACATTTATCATAATTGTAAATATCTTTATATATTCTATATTTTATAGACAGTGATGTGCTGTTTGCAAGTTACTGTACATTTGTGTTCAGTCACAATAAGCATTAATTCAATATCTTTTTGTCAGGAATACTTATAAAGAAGAATGTTCTAGTATAATACATATAGCTTACCAATAAACTTGAGGTTTTGTATTTGTATGTCCTTTGAGTAAATATTGTTTTTTTTTTGTTGAGAAAAATATACATATTTCCAGATGCTACATTTCTGGATGCAGGTAGGACTGATGTGGCAGAAGCTATGTCAGCACCACAGAATAAGAATTTCTATCCATTTTCACATACAGTGCTGTTTTGGCAGATATGGGAATATTGTCTTTCTGTATTCATGCATTTTCTATTTAGGAGCCAAGAGAAACGGTGAACTGGAATCCTCCGGAGTTTAGTTTTTTCTTTGGGGACTACCACCTCAGTTGCAAACTATTTGAGTGTCTTTTGTAAATCATAAATAATTTGTATAGTGCTTCAAGCTCCAAATTGTAAATTTTTTGAGGGTTTAACTTACCCAATGCATTGGGGGATCCAGGTGCTCACACCTTAAGCCTTCAGCTCAGGAAGGCACTGTGACAGAATATCAAATGAAAAAGGTTGGCACAAACTGGATCACTCTCCACAATGTAGTTAAAAAATGTATTTATTTAGAACAACAACATCCCAAATGCCTTACGCGTTTCATGCCTTTTGGGTCTATGATTAAGTACCCAAAAGGCATGAAACGCGTTAGGCATTTGGGATGTTGTTCTAAATAAATAAATTTTTTAACTACATCGTGGAGAGTGATCCAGTTTGTGCCAACCTTTTTCATTTGATATTTGATCTTTTGTAAATCAACTCAAACGTCAGATGATTACCCTTACGGAGATGCAAGTGGTGGCGCCTGAAAATTGTCATGGTTCTCTGGAGTTTTGGGAAGATTAACATTTCAATAAACCAAAGATTAAATTTAATTTTCTATTAAATGTTTGTAGTCTACTTCAGTAACATTAACAGTGAGCATGGGCATCCACAGAATATTACACATATTACTTGTACCCATATTTTGGTTTCCACACAAACCTAAACAGCATTTCTATAAATATATAAAGTAGTAACACATGCACATGTATAGTATTGCCAATCTGTTAGTGACACAAACTCCTTGTTTGCTAGGACAGCACTTTGTCTTTTCTACTGTCTTAACACAATTACTAGCCAGTGGTTTGTAGAATGTTATTCCCTCTAGAATGCTAGTTACAACTGGATACATACAGCGAAGCCTCCATTTTACATACCCTCATTTAAATTTTTTTTTTACATACGTTATACCATTTTTGTGGTCCCACCTACAGTATATATAATGCATTACCTTTTTCCTGACTTTACACCATTTTTTCTGGTCCCCTGAAAAATGTAAAATGGGGGTTCTGCTGTACGTAACGTAGAATAACAACAGCAGGGCGAGGTTTTGCACAACAAAATGTCACTAGTATATAATCTATGTTTATACATTCTATTTCAGTCTAGGGGAAAGCTGTTTTGTTCCCAGAGTGGCAGATGGGTTAAAAGATGAGTCATCCAAAAACAAACAATAAGGTGGATACAGGACAGGAGCAAGAGAGGGGGGATAATAGTGTAGATATTTCTATGTATGCAGATATACAGAGTGAGCCAGATGGTAATTAGCACTGGAGAGGTGAGTGTGGGTTACTCAGCAGAATGAGAAGGGAAAGGGTAAAAGAGAACAGTGAATAGAGTGACGCAGAGGTTATTCGAGACAGAGAGATGAGTGTGGGGGTAACTCAGCAGAATGAGAAGGGAAAGGGTAAAAGAGGACAGTGAGTAGAGTGAGGCAATGGATAGGTGGGGGATTCAATGGAGCAGCAGGTCAAGGAACTGTAGGGGTTAATGTGCTTTGCAGCAAATGCACTGATTTAAGCAAACCACACAGTCAACCTGTACCTATAAGATTCAATAATGAATGTAATTACACAGCTATAAACAGGTTCATTATAGTCTCTATAACTCACACACACACAGTCTGTCAGACCTACTTACACACAGTTGCCCTTACACATATTAACACTAAGGGGTTATTTATCAATAATATATCCGAACCCTGAATAATTCGTAGTTTTTGGAGCAAAAAAAAACCAACTACTAATTATTCGAGATATATTAAAATATAGAGGTTTGAACACTCCCAAACTGTAGGGGTTAATGTGCTTTGCAGCAAATGCACTGGGTTAAGCAAACCACACAGTCAACCTGTACCTATAAGATTCAATAATGAATGTAATTACACAGCTATAAACAGGTTCATTATAGTCTCTATAACTCACACACACACAGTCTGTCAGACCTACTTACACACAGTTGCCCTTACACATATTAACACTAAGGGGGTTATTTATCAATAATATATCCGAACCCTGAATAATTCGTAGTTTTTGGAGCAAAAAAAAAAAACCAACTACTAATTATTCGAGATATATTAAAGTATAGAGGTTTGAACACTCCCAATCTGAAACTCCGGCATCTAAAATCTCTCGAGGTCCTGTATAAGTCAATGGGGAAGGTCCCAGTGTCTGTGTGATGTCTGTACTGATTTTGGGGCAAAAAACACTGAAAAATCCGAAAATATCATAGATTTTGCTTAAAACTCAGAACACTTCAGAGTTTTCGGGGAAAGCTCAGACGTTTTCCCGACCCTATTTTGTCAGGCTTTTTTCTTCATAAATAAGGTCCATTCAGGCTGTCGGAGTTGATCGGATTTTTAAGTTAGAAATACTTCGAGATTTTAGAAAAGTTCAGACCTTGATAAATAACCCCCAACAGTTCGTTTTACACACAGACACATGCACAAATACACTATAAGCTTAATACAACAGATTCTCATCTGCTTCATTAGGACATGATTCTCTACTCTGATTCACTCCTCTGATTCTCTCGTTCCTCACACAGTTTAGGAGCAGGAAGTGACGGTCTCACAGAGGGAAGGGGTGCAGCTAAACCGGACTGCTGCTCTGACCAGCAGAATAGGCATTGGGATGGTCCATTATTTGAAGGGGTGCTGGCCATAAGATGTAAGCCTTTTATAAGCTTATTGCAGGTTCTTAATGGTAATTTTAAGAAATGTGTTCATATAAAAAAAAATAACAAAATAATATATATATATATATATATATATATATATATATATTCTTATGGCAAGATAATATCCTTTGTTATGAAGTAAGTACCCCCCTTGCCCCTATATGCCCATGACAGTGAGCATAAGTTAACCTGCATAATATTATAAAACAATAGAAAAGAGTTAACATTTTCTCCAAACAGCATCAAATGCAGAGGTTTAAATTTAAGCTACCATTAAAATAAGTGTTAGATCCTGATTTACTGGGTAGCCCACCTAGTGCTGTTTATTAAGAATTTTTCTCCGTTCACTTCCCCATTTGCCGGTTTAAGAAAAGAAAAAGTTAAAAGAGAGTAGAGAATTTAAGTATAGTACAGACCACACAGAGACCACATTTATAGAGCCCAAGTGTTGTCTTTTTTTTTAGAAATGGTTTATCTCAAATCCAAACCAAACTAGAATGATTAGTGGTATTTTTTACTAAGGCACTATTGGCTTGGTAATTCCTCTAAAATCCTTTGCTTGTTTAAAGCACTTGTGCCTTAAGGTGTATAACAAAATGCACTCCCGTTACTGCTTAAAGTTGAATCCAGAAATTGGCACTTAACTAGTAGTGCTAGTAATGCTAAATAGAGTTTGACTCCTTCCACTGCATTTTGCCCTTGATTTTTTAATGGGTGTAAGATCTAATATCTGATTGTTTCACTCATGGCTTGTAACATTTCTCAGCTACTCTAACTTCCTCTTTTCAGATGAGCACCCACTCCCCATACATCTTCTGAAAAAAGTATATTCCTCATACTACACTTCTATAGATTATGAAATTTCAACTGGTTTCTCTGCTATCAAAGTTGCAGATCAACTACCCTATACTGTCATGAACTTAATGGCCATACTTCATACTTGTTTTTAGAGAAACAAAGACCTGTTACCTACTACAGTTACATGCTTGATCCAGTGACCTGGGGATTACCTTGATGCCTCCCCTCCTTACCTGCTACTGCCTTCTAGTTAACAAATGCAGTAATAAATGTTGTGTTGCATTCCCTATACACTTTGCTTAACTCTGCCCATACTCTCCATTTGTCATCAGCCAGACTCTCTAACTATGGACTTCCAGGCTTAACAACCCCTACCTTACTCTAAAGTGATCTTCAGCCTTGAAACTAGCCACTAGACTGCCTGCTGACTGCCCACAACCAACTGAGGACTCCTTTGAGGCAGCACATGAATGTGCTTCATTTTAGATACTGTTCTCTCTCCACATCCTGACCTTGTCTGCTCATCCCCTGCTTTACACTGATTTTGAATTATTTGTTCATGAGAGTTGCTCATGCACCACTGACAGCTCCCTGCTGGCATCTTATGCCAGTATACCTCAACCTGGTTGAAGCGGAAGTAATATCACAGTCATTCAGCCCACATGGTAATCTTATAGTTGCCCCAAAGTCATTACTCCCTTATTTGGCCTTGATTTCTCACTTGGGTAAAGGGGGGATGAAATGATCCATTAACAAATTCTGACATGCCCCAGGGTTTTCCATGGTTGCTCAGTCCATTATAAATGGATGGCCAATTTGTCAGGAATACAATGTGGACCGTCCCACCAGCACGCATAAAGCCGAACTCAAACTGAAGGCCCTTTCCAAATCATCAAGATTGATTATATTGAGATGCCGCCTTGCCAGAGGTACAAATATGGCCTGATATGTGTAGACTTGTTTTTGAATTGGCCAGAAGCTTTCCCAGTGGTAAAGGTGGATGCTAACACCACAGCTAAACTTCTTTTTTTTTTCCATAATTTTTTTATTCAAATATAAATGTACAAATGTGGTAACATATAACAAATAAAATATATCAAACAGTTATAATGTGGTAAATATAACAAATATCAAGTGTGAATCAAGTTGTTATTGAATTTAAAAATGATAAATAAAGTAAATACAATTTTATCAAAGTGACCATTGAAAGACTGTGTGTACCTCTATATTTTGGAATAGAAGCATCATTGTTGGTTCAACTAGGATAGGTGGTATACAAGAATTACTATTATCATTATGGTTGCGTTAGATGGCTTGTTAGCAATTTGTTGTGACTTCTGCGGGCACGCCACTGTAGTGTGTCGTCTCATATTTTCTGAATTCATAAGTAACTGTTCCGCTTCCTGGACAGGTTTGGTGCCTCTTATTAATTCCATTTCATATCATGTAGTATGTATGTTTGTATGGTTAGCTGTCTGATTGTTGGTGGTAGATTGTTTATATTGGTAAACCATGTATCAAAGAATCAATTAGAATTTTTGTCTGTGTTTGTCAGAGTTTCTACCCAGTCTAGATGGAAGATGTGATGTAATTTTTGTCGTACTAGAGAGATAGGCGGAGAGACTTGAGAAAGCCACTTATGCAAAATGGGTTTCCGGGCTGCCGCTGCTAGTCTTTCTGCCAGGGCTTTTTCTGGTTTTCAGATGCTTGTGTTAGATGAAAATTTGCTAAATATAGCCCAGGCAGATTTGTGTAGATTTCTATCTCCAATATACTTTAATTAAAAAATGTCTACCGTTTTTATAAGAAACCTGACTGTATGCAGTGCAATTCTCCCTTCATTTACTTGCTCTGACTGCTGATGATAGGAAACTTTAGATGGACCCTAACTGCTGTGCAGGGAAAGGATGAAACTGTATGCTGTGTCATTCCAGCTTTCATTTGTATCTGTACATTTTCTTTTAAAAAAAGGTTAAATCTTAGCCAAGATGATTATTTCAGTGAATTCTTTGCATTTGTTGTCGAGTTTTCATGTGGGACAATAATTGTGCACCTAATGCTAATTATCAACATTTTCATGTTACATCATCACTAATTTATTTTTTAATCACAATCTGCTGTTATTATGAAGAAGATGCCAAGCTTTATAGTCTGCTCATTTATTGCCAATGAATATCAACTCCCAGCAAATAGCAAGAACTGAGGCACAGAGGGCCAAAGTGGATCAGCTCTGACCCAAAGGAAGAGTACAGTTCTTTGTTTAGTACACTCAACACACTGTTTATGCCAGTTTTTTAATGAACTATAACAGGGCTGTGTAATGTAGCCACATTTGAATGAAGATCACAAAAACGTAATGGTAAAAAGGTTAATTCATTTAGTTTGTACCTCTTTAAAGAGGCAGTGAAGAGGCAGTGAGATGTTCCGATGTAACAGGAACAGCAGGGGTGCTGCTGCCATGAGGAGAGTTGAGAAACTTGCCTCAGGTGGCAGCAGCCCGCAGGTTACAAGGGGAGGTCACATTAAGTTCCATTATCTTCTGCACATCCGACACTTTGCATGCTTGTCATCACTTGACGACGTGTCGGATATTAGCACACCGTGGAGTTCAGCCCTTAGTCTCAGAGCTAAGCTCTATGGAAAAATGTGTTTAATGTATACGATGTGAGCTGATTCCAATGTGCTACAGTATGCATTAAAGTAAGGCTTTTCATATGACTTCATTTTTACTGGGCTTTCCTTGTCCTTTAAATCTGAATATTGGCTCTTTTAGTGTAGAGATCGCAATTGCACTCTCTGCACTAGCGATGCACCCCCCTCGACCGACTCCCAGGGCCGAACGTTCGGATTCATCCAATATTGCCCCGCCGTTAGTGGGCATATCGGGTTAAGATCCGCTCCCTTGCCAAACGAGCGGATCTTATAGTGTATGGCCTCCTTAAGGCAGGGAATAGCACAGAAAGCCCCTGACGAACAGGTCACTATTTCTCTATAAACCAATATATTGATAACTTTTCCTTGTACACTTGCCCCTCTGCTCTAAGACCCTCTGTCACCCTACATGAAGCAGTTTCCTGAATGATAACATGGTACTGATAAAGTGTACCTAATCATTACACAACAAAATAATTTGCGCAGTACTAATTCTACATATTTATACTTTAACAGTCTTATATATTTCTAGTTGAAACCTTACACTTGTGAAGGCAAAGCGAGTGTGGGAGCTGCTTAGCGAGTGTTGCATGTGATCGAAGTGTTGTTTGTGAATTAAGTGTTAAGCAGCGTTAAAAACCTTAAGGCGTTTAAAACTGAAAAGGTGTTGGTGAGGAATTACATTTGGGAGACTGTAAGTACCCAGTGTAAATATGAGTGGGTTTGCTGGTATTACTCAGTGTGTGTCTTGTCACATGTATGTGGTGTTGGAGCAGCAGTTCCATGCAGTATTTACATGTGAGAGATGTCGGTGGGTTTTCATCTTGGAATCTGAGCTGCAGACTCTAAGGGGTGAACTTGCAGCACTGAGAGCATCGGCAAACGAGGGGGAGGAAAGGATGCTCGCAGAGCAACCACTGGCAGGGGCTAGTGGAGTGGGGGGAGGAGGAGAAGGGCAGTGGAGGCAAATGAGGGAGGAAGGTTTGTGACAGTCAAGAGGGGAAGTAGGGGACAGAAGAGTAGGGGGGCTGGTCCACAGTTTGTCCAAAACAGCAAATTCGCCGTTTTGGCTGAAGATGCTGGGGAGGAAAACTCCGAACTGGCGTGTATGGAGCAGGCTGACTCTCGGAGCACCCCGGGAGGCAGTGGCTCTAATACGGGTGGTGGGGGGAGTGCAAGGAAGGAAAGGCAGGTTCTAGTTATAGGGGATTCAATTATTAGAAAGGTGGATAGGGTAATCTGTCGCAAGGCCCCTACATGCAGAACAGTCTGCTGCTTGCCTGGTGCTAGGATTCGGCATGTGGTGGAACGAGTTGACAGATTATTGGGAGGGGCTGGGGAAGACCCAGCGGTCTTGGTACACATAGGTACCAATGACAAAGTTAGAGGAGGTGGTGAAGTCCTCAAAAATGATTTTAAAAAATTAGGTTCAAAGCTGAGGGCGAGGACTTCCAAGGTAATTTTCTCAGAGATATTACCTGAGCCACGAGCAACGCTAAGGAGACAGCGGGAGCGTAGGGAGATTAATGCGTGGCTGAAAGATTGGTGTAGGGAGGAGGGTTTTGGGTTTTTGGAGAACTGGGCTGATTTTTCAGTCGGCTACAGGCTCTTTGCTAGGGATGGGCTGCACCTCAATGATGATGGGGCAGCTGTTTTGGGAGAGAAGATGGCTAGAGGGTTGGAGGAGATTTTAAACTAGGTGTGGGGGGGGGAGGGTTCAGTAAAAGATTCAGTGGTAGATAGGTTAGATGAGATAGTGGGCAAAGAAAGGGAAAATGGGGGAGGAGATTTGGCTGGGGATACTGTTAAGGATAGGGGAGGACCACATGTCATATGTTTCAATATGGTGCCAGTATTAAATGTATGTTTACAAATGCAAGAAGTCTGACTGGTAAAATGGGAGAGCTGGAGCTGCTGGTGATGGAAGGAAAATATGATGTGATTGGTGTGGCCGAAACATGGCTGAATGAGTCGCATGACTGGGCAGTAAATATCAGTGGCTATACTTTGTTTCGGAGGGACAGAGGCAATAGAATAGGAGGAGGGGTATGTCTGTATGTTAGGCAGGATTTAAAAGCTCATATAAAGGAGGAGGTTATGTTAAAAAATGAGGGGCCAGAAGTCGTATGGGTGGAGTTCTTCACCAATTGTAAAGAATCCAGCAAATTAATTGTAGGAGTATGCTATAGACCCCCTAATGTAAGTGAGGAGGAAGAGACAAAGCTCCTAATGCAAATAGAAAAGGCTGCTAGTTTAGGTAAAGTAATGATAATGGGGGATTTTAATTACCCAGATATTGACTGGAGCAACGGTACTGCTAGATCAGTTAATGGGAACAAGTTTATAAACTTATTGCACGACAATTTTTTGGCACAGGTTGTTGAGGAGCCTACCAGAAAAAATGCTATTCTTGATTTAGTGATCTCAAATGACCCAGAACTTATAGCAAATGTGCAAGTCATTGAACCCCTGGGTAATAGTGATCATGATGTGATATCTTTTAATGTCTGGTGCAAAAAACAAAAATATACTGGGGCAACAAAAACCATGAATTTTGCAAAAGCTAATTTTAGTGCCTTGAGGGCTGCCCTACAGAGCATTGATTGGGGCATTAGGTTTTCAGCTAAAAACACAGAACAGAAATGGTTGTCCTTTAAAATGATATTAAATCATTACTGTTCTCAATTTATTCCCTTAAGGACTAAACGTAGAAGCTCTAAGAATCATCCTGTGTGGCTTAATACAGAGGTAAAGATGTTAATGGAAAAGAAGAGAAAGGCATTTAAAAACTACAAATCTGTAGGGACAGAAGCTGCATTTAATGAATATAAACACTGTAATAAATGTTGTAAATCAGCAATCCGGAAGGCTAAGAAAAGAAATGAAGAGTTAATTGCGGTGGAGGTGAAAACTAACCCTAAAAGTTTTTTAAATATATTAATAGTAAAAAGATGCAGGTTGAGAGTGTTGCTCCATTAAACAATGGTACCAGTATGGTTGTAACAGATACAGATAAGGCAAATGTGTTAAATCAGTTCTTTTCTTCAGTGTATACTATAGAGGAGTCTGGGTTCACAGGCTCACTTAATAACTGCACGAATGGTTCAGCTCAATCTAGTCAGTGGCTGACTCTGGATATGATTCAAAAAGCTTTAATACAAATTAATGTAAACAAGGCTCCAGGGCCTGATGGCATACACCCCCGGGTTCTAAGAGAGCTTAGTTCAGTTTTAGACCAGCCCTTATTTCTGATTTTCTCAGATTCACTGTCATCTGGTATGGTGCCTATGGATTGGAGAAAAGCTGATGTTATTCCAATATTTAAAAAGGGATTACGATCTCAGCCTGGCAATTATAGGCCAGTAAGCTTGACATCTGTGGTGGGCAAATTATTTGAAGGCTTGTTAAGGGATCACATTCAAAATTTTGTCCTAATGAATGGCATTATGAGCAACAATCAGCATGGCTTTATGAAGGATAGGTCATGTCAGACGAATTTGATTGCATTTTATGATGTGGTAAGTAAGATTCTGGATAGTGGGGGGGCAGTAGATGTGATCTATTTGGATTTTGCCAAAGCGTTTGATACTGTGCCCCACAAACGACTGCTTTTCAAACTAAGGTCTGTTGGGCTTAATGAAGTCGTTTGCACGTGGATAGGAAACTGGCTACAGGATCGGGTACAGAGGGTCGTTGTTAATGGGACATTCTCTACTTGGAGTAAGGTTCTTAGTGGGGTCCCCCAGGGCTCAGTATTGGGTCCACTTTTATTTAACTTGTTCATTAATGACTTGGGGGAGGGTGTTGTAAGTAATGTATCAGTGTTTGCAGATGACACAAAATTATCCAGCCCAATTAATTCCATCCAGGATGTGGCATCCTTGCAACAGGATCTCGACAAACTGGCAATCTGGGCAGCTAAGTGGCAAATGAGATTCAATGTTGATAAATGTAAAGTCATGCACCTGGGATGTAAAAATATCCAAGCCACTTATACCCTTAATGGGACTGCACTAGGCAAATCCATTATGGAAAAGGACCTTGGAGTCCTTGTAGATGATAAACTTGGCTGTAGCAAGCAATGCCAGTCGGCAGCATCAAGGGCAAATAAGGTCTTGAGCTGTATTAAAAGGGGCATAGAGTCAAGGGAGGAGGGGGTCATTCTTCCACTGTATAGAGCACTTGTAAGGCCCCATCTAGAATGTGCCGTACAGTTTTGGTCTCCATCACTCAAACTGGACATTATTGTATTAGAGAGGGTACAGAGAAGGGCAACTAAGCTGGTAAAAGGTATTGAAAATCTTAGCTATAGGAAAGACTGGCCAAATTGGAGATGTTCACGCTGGAGAAGAGGCGCTTAAGGGGTGATATGATGACTATGTATAAATATATAAGGGGATCATATAACAATCTCTCTAATGCTTTATTTACCAGTAGGTCTTTCCAGCTGACACGAGGTCACCCATTCCGATTAGAAGAAAAGAGGTTCCGCCTAAATATTCGGAAGGGGTTTTTTACAGTGAGAGCTGTGAAGATGTGGAATTCTCTCCCTGAATCAGTTGTACAGGCTGATACATTAGATAGCTTTAAGAAGGGGTTGGATGGCTTTTTAGCAAGTAAGGGAATACAGGGATATGGGAAATAGCTCATAGTCCAAGTTGATCCAGGGACTAGTCCGATTGCCATTTTGGAGTCAGGAAGGAATTTTTCCCCCTCTAAGGCAAATTGGAGAGGCTTCAGATGGGTTTTTTGCCTTCCTCTGGATCAACTGGCAGATAGGTAGTTAATAAAAAAAAAAGGTTGAACTCGATGGACATGTGTCTTTTTTCAACCTTACTTACTATGTTACTATGTTACTATGTTACTACCAATATATCTTCGTTCGGTTGGTTATTGTTTCACCTACGGCCACAGCTAACGTAAAACATTAAACAATCATATATTTGTCTCAGAAGCATCAGGTTACAAATGCCTTTCATTCAGCCCCGCCCATTGGTTAGGATTTTACATGGTGCTTATTTGATTAGGAGGCGGAACAATGTCTCCTTGCTTAGCTACCTTTAGACTGGTCCGCCTTTGTGGGTTGTGCCGAAATTGAAGGTTTGAGCATGTGCAGTGAGAAGTTAGAAGGAAGAGCCGCCATTGCATTGACCAGTGTGACAGCGTTAAAGATCAAGCTTGGCGTGAGTCTCCTATATAAAGACGGATCTTAACGCCTGCGACTCACAGCGAATGGGGAGATAGAATTAAACCTGTAGTTTTTAGGCATCGGTTGGAAAAGAGGGTGCTGACTGAATATGCGAAGTGGGTTTGGGCATTTTTTTTTTTATAAAAACGGTTGTGAGAGTGTCCTGCGGTCAGTAATTGAATCAAGTGCCAGAGGTGCCCGAAAAGGACTTTGGCGTTAGGTAACGCTATAGGGGACAAGGAGAGGCGTGCTGAAGTAAGGTAACAGGACCGACAAGCCTGAAGGCCAGCGGGTTGAACTGTTGGCTGATTGTGGGCTTCTTTTAGTGTAGTTGTGTTTGGGGTTCAGAAGGGGGTAACCGTTGTTAGGGCTGGGGTGAGAGACAATAAAGAGGGGGTATCTGCCCCAGGGTGGTAAGTTTGGGGAGGGGGGGCAGGTTCCATTTGATGGATCCTCGGATCGCCTGGTTCCAGCCAGAACAGCTAGGCCCCTCCAACAGCCTGTGGATGCAGATCTGGGAGACCACGCAAGGATTGAGGAACCTCTACTTTAACCATAATAGTCCGGCCTCCCTCACACACAGCGGATCTTCCAGCAGCTCCTCGATCTGCGAGACTAACACCATGTACAGGGACAACGAAGTAGTTAAGAACAACCAGTCCTTGGGGGAGCAGAGAGATTACATCCCACTAGAGACCGACAATTACAACAACAACCAACTGCTGAGCCAGAGCTCTGGTGCGTGGGGTAAAGGACATGACCATATTAACAGGAATAAGAGGAAACGAGATAACAAGGCAAGTACATTCGGACTCAACTGCCTTCTCCAGGGAACAGCTGGGAGCAGTGTGGTGGCACTGTACAACGGGACTCCATGGAAAACCCGAAAATATAGCGAAGAAGTCATAGGGTGAGTATAAAAACCTTGCTTTTTTTCTACGTTAAAATGTTTGTTCTCGAACTGTGATTTATACAGCTTTTTAAGTTTCTATTTCTTGGATTAGGGAAATAAGGAGGATGAGTTTTACAAAGTAATCGTCAAAGTGTGATCAAATGTTAGAACACTTTTTTTCAGTTTAGTTGTTTTCAGATTGTTAACCACAAATAAAAACGTTAATTGCTTTACATTGTTCTTTATCATTTTTCAAAAATTGAAGTTTAAAGGGGAAGGAAACCTAGATGGCGCAAACCCCCCCCCTCCCTTGTGTTGCCCACCCTCCCTCCTCCCCCCTGGCCTACCCGTCCCGCTGGGCAAATGCCCCTAACTTGTTACTTACTCTTCTGCGCAGGTCCAGTCCAGGGAGTTCACAGACGACGTCTTCTTCCACGCGATCTTCTTCCTGCTTTGAACGGCGCAAGCGCAGTAGAAGCATTTCGCCGGTACGATCTACTGCGCTTGTGCCAAAAGTACTTCGTGACTTTTGGCGCATGCGCAGTAGATCTGTACCGGTGAAATGCACCTACTGCGCATGCGCCAAAACGCCGTTCAAAGCAGGAAGAAGATGTCGTCTGTGAACTCCCTGGACTGGACCTGCGCAGAAGGGTAAGTAACAAGTTAGGGGCATTTGCCCAGCGGGACAGGTAGGCCAGGGCGGAGGAGGGAGGGTGGGCAACACACGGGAGGGGGGAGGGTTTTTGCGCCACCTAGGTTTCCTTCCCCTTTAAGATTGAATGTTCGTGTCTCTGGTGCCTGTCTGGCAGCTCTGTAATCCAGGAACAGATTCTGTCTTTACAATTGGATACATTTAGTGGCAACATGAGTGTATACATTTATCAGCAGTCTTTGGAATATCTGCAACAATTGTATCAATTCTTACCGCTACCTCAGCAGGGACAAAGATATAAAATGTATCAACTAAATATTTTTAATTTAGAACGGTTAATGAGTCAACGACCTCCTCCCAGAGTTGTTTTAGAAGGTGAAAAATTAAACTATACTTTATTATTCGAAAAACAACCACAAATAGAAAATAGAAAGTAATTGCAAAAAGTTTTTTTGTTTCTGGTGAATTATCTAAAAACAACTGAAGTGGAAAAAATGTTTGAAGGTAAACAACCCCTTTAAACTCCTGGTGTCCCAGGATATTTAAAGGAGAAGTCAACCCTTTAAGCAAAAACCTGTACCCCCTCCCTCCCTCTAACTGCCCCCCGCCCCGGGGAAATGACCAATACTTTATTCTTATCCCTCTGCGCAGATTCTGGCATCAGAGTAACACGCAGCCATCTTCTGGGTCTTTGTGTCTTCTTCCGGTGTTTCTCAATGTTTGTGAGTTTCGGCGCAAAGCGGCAAATTGTTCCAACTGCGCATGCGCCAACATGCCGATATCCCACTCAGCTTGCTGAAGACCCGGAAGATGTCTGCATGGGAACGCCAATGCCATAATCTGCGCCGAGGGGTAATTATAAAGTATAGAGCATTTCCCCGGGGGGGCAGTTAGGATGGGGGGGTGGAGGGAGGGGGTCTCATTGGGGTGGGGTTTACATGTTTTTTTCTTTAAAGGGTTGATTTCTCCTTTAAGGTAGCCATACATGGGCAGATTAACGCTGCCTGTGTGTGTGTGTGTGGGGGGGGGCTCCCGACGGGTCTTCCGATCGATACAAGGCCAAAAAAAGGCTAGATATCGATCAGGCAAGTTTCCTATGTTTTCTTAGGCTGGTGCTTAGGGGTAAACTGCACAGGCCAATGTAAAAACTCTCTGAGCGGTGCGCTGGGTTTACCCTACTATTACTCTACTGCTATACTATAC
Source organism: Xenopus laevis (assembly GCF_017654675.1). Taxonomy (NCBI): domain Eukaryota; kingdom Metazoa; phylum Chordata; class Amphibia; order Anura; family Pipidae; genus Xenopus; species Xenopus laevis. The sequence goes on along the minus strand of NC_054378.1, from coordinate 27,438,848 downwards.
TATTGGTTATGGATAACCATACTGGAAAGTTGATCTAAAGGTAAATAATGCTGGCACAGAATGAAATAATTTTTTTCCACGGAATGGTGTAGATCTCTCCTAACGAGCACTGACATGGGGAAAAAAATTATATTTCACTGGGGGGGTTCTTCAGATGTTGGCACCCCTCAGTGAAATAACGTTTACATGTCCTTTAACCTGCCATGCCATGTTTTGTATGAATTTGTGTGGCTGTGGGACTATATTCTCTAAGCACCTTGATTTGTAAAGAAATGAGGAGAGCACTCTGCAAGCATATAATGCTGTGGTTATCTTTTTATTGCTTGACTACTTGTACACAAGCAATAAAAAGATAACCACAGCATTATATGCTTGCAGAGTGCTCTCCTCATTTCTTTACAAATCAAGTTACAGATATCAGGATACCGGTGACCTGATCGAGGAAAGTTGCACCCCTTTTCCTGAACCAAGCGGGCGGAAAAAAGGCTAGAAATCGATCAGGCAAGTTTCCTATGTTTTCTTAGGCTGGTGCTTAGGGGTAAACTGCACAGGCCAATGTAAAAACTCTCTGAGCGGTGCGCTGGGTTTACCCTACTATTACTCTACTGCTATACTATACTATTGGTTATGGATAACCATACTGGAAAGTTGATGGGATATTATACTTTCTGGATTCTCTAAGCACCCCCATTTACTGGTAATGGTAATATTGTCTGCAAGCATTGTGGAGATCACATAATGGGCAATTTTATTTCTCAAAAATTCAGGATACAAATTAATAAAGGCTGCTTACCACTCAAGGCTACTGCTGTAGCCTTACATTTGTCCAATGTACCAATGCTATACTCAGTAATTAAGTGGAGGCCTCCAGATTTAAGCCTCCAGAATTTGTATTATTCATATAATCTGCCTCAATATATTATGAAGTAGGGTAACTAGCCTGTTAAATGGACTTTAAGATTATCGCTCTTAAACAACTCCCTCCTCCCCATCATGTTTTGATCAATATTTGTATGTAATCTATATGTCTGTGCGCTCTCTTTTGTACTGGCTTTTTAGTCGCATAACTACTATACAGACCTGGGGCAAAGCAGGATACAGCCATGGGGGTCTGCACTATAGCCTACACTTTGTACCTTTTATTGCCACGCTCTTCTTTCTGTTTGGCCCAAACTAATGCACACATACGCAACAAGTGGGGGCAGGTTTCAAGTGATGGTGCAGGTCGTCTCAGGAAGTGAGAGGCCTGTGCAAAACATGAGTAATGAGTCATTGCAGTGGATCTGCTTCCTGAACTACCACCGGCACCCAGGCAGTTGGTGGGATTTTAATCATTTTTGTTCCGCTATTGGCTTTTGATGTCTAGAAGTCAGAAAACTCCATTTGGTCTTTGCAACCCCTTTGAATATATGGCTTCCTAATTCTGTATTGATATATTAATCTGTATTATAAAAAAAATAGTTAAATATTTTGTAGGTATTTTACATCATATATCTTGAAATATATATTTATCTTGAAAGATGTGGCGTTTCAGACAGTTAGAAAGCCAATGTATGGATTTCCTAGTTAAACTGAACTACAGTGGTGTGAAAAACTATTTGCCCCCTTCCTGATTTCTTATTCTTTTGCATGTTTGTCACACAAAATGTTTCTGATCATCAAACACATTTAACTATTAGTCAAAGATAACACAAGTAAACACAAAATGCAGTTTTTAAATGAGGGTTTTTATTATTTAGGGAGAAAAGAAATCCAAACCTGTGTGAAAAAGTAATTGCCCCCTGAACCTAATAACTGGTTGGGCCACCCTTAGCAGCAATAACTGCAATCAAGCGTTTGCGATAACTTGCAACGAGTCTTTTACAGCGCTCTGGAGGAATTTTGGCCCACTCATCTTTGCAGAATTGTTGTAATTCAGCTTTATTTGAGGGTTTTCTAGCATGAACCGCCTTTTTAAGGTCATGCCACAACATCTCAATAGGATTCAGGTCAGGACTTTGACTAGGCCACTCCAAAGTCTTCATTTTGTTTTTCTTCAGCCATTCAGAGGTGGATTTGCTGGTGTGTTTTGGGTCATTGTCCTGCTGCAGCACCCAAGATCGCTTCAGCTTGAGTTGACGAACAGATGGCCGGACATTCTCCTTCAGGATTTTTTGGTAGACAGTAGAATTCATGGTTCCATCTATCACAGCAAGTCTTCCAGGTCCTGAAGCAGCAAAACAACCCCAGACCATCCCACTACCACCACCATATTTTACTGTTGGTATGATGTTCTTTTTCTGAAATGCTGTGTTACTTTTCTGCCAGATGTAACGGGACGCGCACCTTCCAAAAAGTTCAACTTTTGTCTCGTCAGTCCACAAGGTATTTTCCGAAAAGTCTTGGCAATCATTGAGATGTTTTTTAGCAAAATTGAGACGAGCCTTAATGTTCTCTTTGCTTAAAAGTGGTTTGCACCTTGGAAATCTGCCATGCAGGCCGTTTTTGCCCAGTCTCTTTCTTATGGTGGAGTCGTGAACACTGACCTTAATTGAGGCAAGTGAGGCCTGCAGTTCTTTAGATGTTGTCCTGGGGTCTTTTGTGGCCTCTCGGATGAGTTGTCTCTGCGCTCTTGGGGTAATTTTGGTCGGCCAGCCGGCCACTCCTGGGAAGGTTCACCACTGTTCCATGTTTTTGCCATTTGTGGATAATGGCTCTCACTGTGGTTCGCTGGAGTCCCAAAGCTTTAGAAATGGCTTTATAACCTTTGAAATTGAACTCAGGTGTGATAAACCACAGTTAAGTTATTTTTTAACAAGGGGGGCAATCACTTTTTCACACAGGCCCATGTAGATTTGGAGTTTTTTTTCTCCCTTAATAATGTAAACCTTCATTTAAAAACTGCATTTTGTGTTCAATTATGTTATCTTTCAATTATGTTATCTTTTAGTACATGCTTAGTGTGAAGAATCGACTGATGTTGAATTTTTTTTTTTTGCTAAATGTGAATATTTTTGTTAAGTTATACACTTTTTTTTAGCAGTTTGGGGAAAATCAGGTTCTATTTTTCATTGGGCAAAATAATCATTGTAGCACTGTATATTTTGTATTTTCAGGTTAAGTGCTAGGGGATTATATAAAAAAATCTCTTTACTTAAATATATAATCTGTGTGTCAGGGTCGTTAAAGTAATCTTTTGTAATTTCCTTTATTAGGCAATAACATTGAGTAATTTTTGTTGCTTTACTTACCTTATTTTAGTACTCAAAACACAGTGCTAAACCACGTGAAGTTACCCCAATTGCCTTCTATATAAATAGCCTGATAATGCTTTTAGACTGCAGTTAAGCATCAAGCCAAGCCATGGTCTGACAAGCATTTGGTGCATACAGATGGGAATGATAAGTGAAAATCCTATCATACTTACCGAGATTTTCCTTTCCTGGACTGTAGCATGGCAGTGGGCAACCAATGGGATTCCTTCCCGTCACGTGACCTAAATTAGCAAGCAATCAATAAATTTGGCTCCCCACCCCCAAGCATCCATCTCATTGACTTAAAACAGAGAGCTCTCCCCACTAGGGTCGGGAAGCCATGCCCACTGCCATGCTACAGTCCAGGAAAGGAAAATCTCGGTAAGTATGATAGGATTTTCACTTTTCCTGTTCCTTCGCATGGCAGTGGGCAACCAATGGGATGTACAAAAGCATCATATATATAGGGAGGGTATAACCAAGAGAGCTAACTGATATACAGGCCACTGCACCCTCCAACTAGAGTATTTATTTCAAAGATCAACTTTGGTACTGTGGATAGCTGCGACTGCAACTCAATAATATATTGACCGAAGGCAATCACATTCAACAATATTTAATAGAATAGACCACCATGCAGTTGCAGAAGCATTAATAGGTTTTCCCATTGAGAGATTAAACATTGAAAAGGGACATGGCAATACAGTTGCATGATATGAGGATACCTTAGAATGTTACTCCACCTTGTAGCATACTCGCCACTCCACTTATATTTGTAGTACTATAGGGCTCAGTTTTATGGATAATACATTTATATACTTACAGTTTTCGAGAGGTGAACCCTGGTTAAACCTGTTATAAAGATAGATTATTAGTTCAATATACTAACAAGTTCATGCAGAAGCCCAATATGTACCGGATAAATCCAGGTAGACCTATGGCAGGATTATGTAGTATGATCCTTTGATTAATTAATCTAATAATAGTAATTCATTATCCCTAATGTATAATAATGTATTAATATACAAACGTCTCAATAGTAGGCATTACCAAGAAATACTGCAATAGTACCATACAGACTATTTAAAGTTATTGCAAGAGAATGACATCGCAAATGGATATATCGTTTATATTCTATTAGTTTGCCAATTAGTATCAAGACTTCGCTGCTCTGATGGTGAGCTGTAAAATAAAATACACACAGTATTATAATGGAGAATATTGTGGAACAGCAATAATTTGCGACAAAACCCTCATTATTAACTTACTGAAAGCCAGACTAAAGCTGATGAAGATTTCTTGTTTCATGTTGTATATTATGTACATTTGAACGGTCTCACTTAGGAAAGCAGTAGCCATACATATTGTATCAAAAATAGCATAGAAAGCTTATAGCCACTTTAGGAGGGCCGTATGGTGATAAATACCATAACAGAAAATTAAGATAAAGTGCTGAATATATGGTAGACATTCCACGTGGAAGAAGACCAAGCATAGCATGGACCTGGTACTTGTGGAAAAGATACTGCTGTAATGCTCCAGAATGCATATCTAACTATTAGGTGAACCACCCTCAATTTAATTAGCCTGACACCATATGTCCCACTATCATTGTATCCTACTGCATTGTGTATTTTTATACATATTAACGGGAAAGAACATTTTTGCTAAATGAATAACTGTCTGCGTCTCAGAGTCTCCTGGTAATCGCTTAAACTCCCCATACTCACCATTTTTTGCATGCCTGCATTTTTAAATGCTGCATTGCTATCATGTGGGATCAATGATACTCCCTGGCCAGTACCAGTTGAATGCTGGTAAAGATAATAGAATGTAGGGCAGCCTAGGAATTGAAACACCAATGAAGAATTGCAATCATTTGAATACCACGTTACAAACAGATTTCTAAGTACACATTTGAAATGGTTAACTGCAGATGCAATACCGTTATAATATAATAATGAGCTGCATCATGGGAGTAATTAATAACTGTAGATGAGTAATAGGATATTTGCAACCCCTATACCTAAAATGACAACCCTCAAAAAGTCAGGGAAAGTATCCACACTGGGATCTGAACCCTAGACTCCTCGGGGGAACGACCAGCGCTTTACCAACTGTGCAACAAGGTTGGTTCATAGTATGGACTATGATTTCAAAGTTTCCTGAATGCATAAGCCTTGTACTTTACAAGGTCATGATATAATGGTAGTGAACTGCAGTGCTGTATAAAATAATACTGCGTAATGGACAAGGTACCACTAGCTGCGAATATGCACCCAAAACCTTGCATGGCGAGAAGTCATATTATAGGGATTATAAATACATTAATAACCCAATATCTAAACACATTAGTAAAAGTACAGCAAAGGTGCTCTGTAATCTATACGTAACGAAGCTATATGTCACTTTAGTCTAGCCATGTACAACTGGGTTGTATAATTAATTGTATCATTATAATAAGACACAGCATTATCTATCCAGTATTCATATATTTTGGAATTAATATATATAACCTGCCGAGACCTGCACCCATGAGTGCAGTACAATTAGTGTTGATATACTTTGCTATTGAGCATAGTTGAGATAACCTACAGAGTACACTGTAAGATAGAATCATGGAAAAAGGCCACAACCCCAGTACAATTTATCGAACCCCCATGAAGAGCTTCAGCAATGTAATGAATGGTATATCATAATGACTTCAGAAGTTGTGATGTGACAATAGCTGGATTAACCTGGAGAGGTATTTGAAGGGAATATGAAGACCTGAATCACCATGTTAAAATGGTGCATGAACCATAAAATGTAGAATATCCATCATGATAGTACTTACACAGCTGTAAGGCCATATCAATGGACTGCAGAAACGTTTACGTATCTATTGTAATAGTGCTCATGTCTGCAGAAATTGCAATGTGGTAAACATGTTGCACTTCCGGATTGCCCTTAGCAATTAAACATATGAATACAGTCAACTGTAAAGATTGCAATATGTTAATATATTGAATTGCATAGTACAAAAATTTTGGCATAATTGAATGGCTACATTATGATGGGAAGGTTACATGCAGATGTCTTAGTAAGGCAACAAATGAAATCAAGGGTACCCTTAGTATGATGCAAGGGTGTGATTAGAACCCCACTGAATGGTTATATCATGATAAAACTGATATTTGCAGACCCAGTTGTATGAACTGCAGAATTGCACCTGTAGGACAGCCTATGGCCTCCACATGCTCAATGACTAAGCACCACCGCAGTAAAAACTTTTGCAAGGGCTTGCCCTGCAGATACAAGTCTCGTGTGCTGGTGTGTTTTTTTGTTCCAGTTACTGGGAGGTTACCGTATCCTCCATCCATTGAGCACCGAGCTAATCTATACTGCATAACGGGTGTGCGAGGGTCTATCCATTCGAAATACCAATGACTAATCCTGCCATTACTGGATAAATGCAGACATTCTGATATGATAGTATAGAGAACTGTAGGTGAGCACTTAGTACAACATTCTGAAAGGCTATACAATGATAGCTTTGTTCAATACCGATAGCAATTATTACTTACGTTGTAAAATGGTAATAATGAATACTCCATATGCTGAATGCTATACTGTTATTACTGGTTAAATGCAAACCTTACGATATGTAGTATAGAGAACTATATCCACATGCTCAACACAACACACTGAATGGCTATACAATGATAGCTTTGCTCAGTACTGATAGCATATTGTTACACAAGTTGTAATATAATAATAATATTAATAAGGTGCTGCAGAAGTGCATTTAATCCAGATGCCGAGTGGCTATTCTGCTAATACCGTTTGAATGCAGTCATTACACCATGGTGGTATAGGGAGCTGTAGTTGAACATTTAGTATACCCACCTGTGCAGAAGTGTACTTTATCCATATGCTGAATGGTAGCTTCATGGTAGCACAGGTTAAATGCAGATGCTGTCGTATGGTAGCAAAACAAAGTTAGGCATGCACTTAGTATGATATGCTGTATTATGATACTGCTTAATGCAGATATTGTGGTACAAAATCCTGGTTAAGTGCAAGGGTGTGATTATAACACACACACACAGTATGGCTATATCACGATAGCACTGATACCTGTAGACATATAGTAATAATAACCATAAATGCCGTTAGAATTTATATGCTAAATTGCCATTCAGGAATAAACAACCATTTTACACACAAGGAAAAACTGCAGGTAAGTACCACCGTCTTGATTCTGGAGGATTGAAATAAAGATTCCTGATATACTCACTGCTTCATTTGGAGATTCTGGTGGTAATTTACCCACAATTTCCTACTAACCTTTTCAAGGTAAGTGGTTTATTAGCCACTGTGCTGAGAAAGCAACAATACTGTATATATTCCAGGGATTTGGTTGAATAACCTTACCCACAACAGTTGTAATTGTATGAAGATCCTTTGCTGGTATAGCCGACAGACAATTTGCTACATTAGCTCATACACCTGCAGCACTCTCGAAAGGTCATTAGCATGCCAGAGGCAATTAGTGCACCAGGCCCTTTGCCTTTCCCTTAAAGGGGCAGCATAGTTAAAACAGCTTATGCTTCATCAAGCAGTGAACCTATAACACAGAGGCTAGGTTAAAAAACTTTCCACAAGGATGTGGATCCAATCCACTAGCAGTGATAAGGCTGTCACAATCCTTTGTTGGTGAATTGTTTTACTTACATGATGTAAATAAATATATATGTAGTTGAACACCTTACCTGTTTCAGTCCTCAACTTGAATGAGTCCTAATCAACATGATGATCCAGCCACAGGTGCTCTGTTCTGAATTGCTATTCCTACTCTCACCCTCTTCTCCCATTTTCAATTCCGGGGAGACAAATGAACCAACTCACTCTGGGCATCATAGGAAATGGCCCATCTGCCAGATAACTCGTGTCCTTCAGATCTCTCATACACCTGCAGTCCTCCTTCTTCACTGAACGCTATCCGGCAGAGTGCACAGTGCACAGTGAGGAGAGCCCCACACTTTCTGTTTGGATGCAAACACCAACTTATTGCACGCACCCAAAGGTTTTGTGACTGACTGTGGTGATAGGCACACATGGCCATGGTCCTCCTTGGACCCTCACAGGCCTCACACAGGCAAAAGTACCCGGACCTGGAGCTTCAGCAGATAGAGCCCAGAGACCCTGCTGGCACATCGGGTGAGCTCGCGTGACAGGAAATGAGATGGATGCTTGGGGGTGGGGAGCCAAATTTATTGATTGCTTGCTAATTTAGGTCACGTGACGGGAAGGAATCCCATTGGTTGCCCACTGCCATGCGAAGGAACAGGAAAATTGTGTATCTCAGTATTGTGTGCTTCGTACCTGGTCTCTGTCTCTCAGGAGTATGTATATTCACCACATAGGTTTCCTCCTTCACTCACTTTACTAAAATCTATAGTTAGTGTATGAGTATATATACAGTAGTTTGTGAATGTATGGACTATATAGTATACCCAAAAATAAAGGGGACCGGTCAACCTAAGAAATCATTCTAAATTGTATGCTATCGTGTAAGTTGCACAATATAAACTTTACTTACACTATATAAATTTGTTAAAATTATTTTACTTTAAAAAAAAATGTAATTCACAATTTGCACATACAGGCAGGTGCCCTTTTGTAGAAATAGAAATAATCTTATATGTACCAGAAGGGAGGACCTGATATGCCTTGCCCATGCATAGGCTAATCAATTAAAGTCAGTCAGAGGAGGGGTTGGGTTTTATCTTTAATTTGAAAAGGAGTTCTATTACACAGACTTTTGTCTTTATAAAGGATTAACACAACCCATTTACCTTACCATTTTGGGTTTCTTGTCTGAGAAAGAAAAAAGTCTCCAAAACCTAAAAGTTGTATGAATACTTCAATGTAAACTGTATAATATATTTAATATTTTGTGTAAATAGTTTTCCAATGAGCCAGTGTGTTGGGCTTGTGTGGCATTTGTGCATGGCATAAAGCCTTTAGCATATCTTGATGTGCCACAATAAGCTCTTAAGGTGGCCACACATACAGAGATCTGCTATGATATGCAGAGATCTCTCCCTGATATGCCCTCCTTGAGGTGGGCGATGCTGAGCTGATCATAGGCCCTAGGGCCCAGAATGAAAACAACGCAGATTAGGTTGAATGAGCACCATATCAATAAACCAATTCGCTCCTTGATCAACATATGGCCATCAATCGGGAATAATCAGGCCCAATAAGCTGCCAGTTTAGTTTGTCGCCACCTTACATCAGCCAGCGTATGGCCACTTTTAAGCATTCTTTCCTGCATTCCCTTTATTCATACAAATCCACCTTTATTGTCACTTGTCAGGATGTGGGATATAGTTTCATGTGCTGATGAATATTCCTAATACCTTTTCATTGCTAACTGTTGGAATCTCTAAAGATAAAACAGTTTAACCAATGCCAATGGCGCCATTTGTGAGGAAAAGAGATTTTCTAACATTTTATCCTCCCACATTAAAAGCAAATTTATGCATGTGTTAAAATGTTCCTAATCATGTTCAGTAAACGCAGGACAAATGGATTTTTTGTTTGTTTGCCATCAATTTTTTTCTATCACAAAGGTCTAAAATCTAAGAATACTGCAGCTTTCTTAATTTGCTTTAGAACTGAAGGGCTGGTTGAGCAGCCAGATGCTCCTATATTTGGGCAAATCCAAAATGGACACCTATGTATTTCTATTGCAGAATTAGCTGCTTTCATGACATACCTGAAAATTATCTCAAAGCTTCCATTTTCCAGAACCTAATCTCACACATAACCTTAGGTACCCAGTTAAAACACCCTACATATGAATGCCTGGGGTCCACCAAATAGTTTAATGCCCACTGAGCAGTGGATTGACAAAGGAGTTTGCACATATAGACCCCAAAATATGCATTGTGCACACATTTCATAGCATATTTCTACTACAGAAATTAATCTTTTATCTGTCTATCCTAACATAATCATGCATGTTTTTTAACATTTTTCTATAAGACTATTTGCCCGATTTGTGTTTACATTACCTATGTGATCTTCCATGTTTATTTGTGAATGGTTACCTTTAATAGCCATTCTAACCCTTTTGTGTCAGGTGTGCATGTTATCAGGCCAAATCAGGGTATGTAAACTTTTGTTTTTTTTGTTTTTTGCTATCATTCATATTCTCTGAAAAATGGTTAAGAAATCATAAATTCTGCCAGGGTATGTAAACTTATGAGCACAACTGTATATATACACTGTACACCATACTTATAGAAGGGCCCAGAGCTTAAAGGAAAACTATACCCCCAAAATGAATACTTAAGCAACAGATAGTTTATATCAAATTGAATGACATATTAAAGAATCTTACCAAACTGGAATATACATTTACATAAATATTGCCCTTTTACATCTCTTGCCTTGAACCACCATTTCGTGACTCTATCTGTGCTGCCTCAGAGATCACCTGACCAGAAATACTACAACACTAACTGTAACAGGAAGATGTGTTGAAGCAAAAGGCAGAACGCTGTCTGTTAATTGGCTCATGTGACCTTACATGTGGTTTGTATGTGTACACAGTGAATCTTACGATCTCAGGGGGCGGCCCTTATTTTTTAAAATGGCAATTTTCTATTTATGATTACCCAATGGCACATACTACTAAAAAAGTATATTATTATGATAATGGTTAATTTACATGAAGCAGGGTTTTACACATGAGCTGTTTTACTCAGTATCTTTTAATAGAGACCTACATTGTTTGGGGGGTATAGTTTTCCTTTAAGTGCTATGTTGCAAGATACACAGTAGGAATAAGGTCCCTGACCCATAGAGCTTACAATCTAAGTGGGTGGGTGGCTAACACACAGCCACTTATTAAAGGGGAAAAATGTACAAGGTAAAGTCATTGTCTAATTGGTGACAGGTCTAGACTAATGTTTTATTTTAGACTTCGTTTTTTCTTGAAGAGATTGAGAGAGCACTCTCTACAGAGGAATCCAGGGATGAAATTCCAGGGCTAAAGAGCATCAAGATAGAAAGGTTTGAGACAAGAGGTAGCAGTGGATGCAAATGGTGTGTAAAGAAGGTGGTTCAGAGCAGAGAAGACCATGTGCAGTGAGACAAGTGAAGTAGTGAGGAGTGATACTAATTAACTCTGCAAGGAACTAGATTATCAGTAAACAATGTTTACTTTCACTTCACTCACTCACTTTGTTGTGACTTTTGGTCCACATATAAACAGAAGTTAATTATGCAGAGGTAATCTAAATTATCTACCCAACAAGAACCAAACAGAATATATTTGTAGTCCTAAAAATAATGAAAAACCATAGACTTTTCTTGATTGAATGCAAAAAGTATGTTCAGCACAAGCCCTATTCATTGAAATACCAGCACTCCAGTCTTATTGCATGGATGCAGCATGCATAAAATAAAGTCCAGGTATGGGATCTGTTGTCCATAAACCCATTATCCAAAAAATTCCAAATTACGGAATGGCGGTCTCCCTTAGACACCCATTATCCAAATAATCCAAACTTGTAAACCTTTAGTGCAAACCTAAAATGACTTTGTTCATGACATTACAAGTCACTGAAGAATTGTTTTGCTAATTACCTAGAAGGAAACTGTATAGAATCAAAGTAGAATGTTCTCTTTATAAATTAGAGCAGTGCTATTCAACTTCTGTGGTACCGAGGGACAGAATTGTTCTGACCTAAATGGTGGAGTGCCAATAATGGAAGCCCTGTTTTTAAACCACACCCATCTTACCACAAGACCATGTCCACATTAATGGTGGTAGTACATCAAATGGTTAGTGCTCACTGCAGGGATGAAAAAAGTTGTCAAATTAAAACTCTCAAATACTCTTCCTTAAATCCATATGCCTTTTCCCCTGTTAGATAACACAGCATCCCCACCACATGATTAAACACCTTAGGGGGTCGCTAACGATAATTTTCAAATGCTAACAAACCCCCTAAACAAATACCGGGCTTATGTTCCACAGGCCGAGTAGGAGACACACAGGCAGAGTATGGCGCACACACAAGGAGCATAGTGAAGGTGAGCATGGCACACACAGGCAGAGTATGGCACAGCCAATGACCATAGGGCAGTTAGAGTGTGGCACACCCAAGAAGAATAGGGCAGGCAGAGAATGGCACACACCGGGAAATAGTGCAGGCAAAGTATGGCACACATGGAGAATAGGGCAGGCAAAGTATGGCACACACGGAGAATAGGGCAGGCAAAGTATGGCACACACGGAGAATAGGGGAGGCAAAGTATGGCACACATGAGGATAATAGGGCCGGCAGAGTATGGTACACACGGGGATAATACGGCAGGCAGAGTATCGCACACGGGGATAATAGGGTAGGCAGAGTATTGCACACACAGGGAGAATAAGGCAGGCAAAGTATGGCGCACACACAGGGAGCACATCACAAAAAACTGATTGCATTCTCCAAAATAATTGCAAAAGGTATGGCATGGTGCAGTTAGTTTGATTTAGTTTGCTTTTCACAATGGCGATAAAACATAATTTCAAGCAGAAAAACACACGATGCAGTAAAAAAATAGAAAGCCACAAAATTGTGCGTGAGTGCATGTGCACTTTGCAAACAGTGTGCACGTGTTTACAAGTATGTGTGTTTGTTCACACAGCAGACACTTAAGGGTATATTTATTAACATTGGAAGCAAACATCACTGGTGATGTTGCCCATAGCAACCAATTCTATCTTTGGAGGGGGGGAGGGTTACTAACGTGTAGGTTATTGTTCAAATCTGATTGCTGATTTCTTGCGATGGGCAATGTCATCGGTGCAGTTTGTCTCCAATGTTGATAAACGTGACCCTTAGTTCCCATGTTTTTGCTAATGCCTAGGTTATATAACTAAAGTAGAGTTTCTGAACCACACACCATTTTGTGCCAGTGCAGGGCAACAGTGCATTGTATTTTAATTACTATTTTAAAACACTTTAATTTTTTTGGTGTTACTGTGCCTTTAAGAGTCTGAGCTTGGAATACTGCGTTTTCTGCAGAAAGGAAACTATCATTGCTAAAACTGTGTTCATGAATCAGGCTATTGGTATTCTGGTGACCGGATAGCATTTATCATAACATTCACAAAGTAAACTATCCAGTCACTACACAAAGAGTTGAGCTACAACAAACCACTGTTGCTTAATTATGTATGTGTGGCTAGATGTGTGTACAAGTTTACATAGAGGCAGGCCTGGACTGTGGGTTCTGGCAAATGCCAGAGGGGCTGCTATAAGGTCCCATAGAAAGTCACTATTTAGTGGGCTGGTGGGAGCTGTTTGGGCCTCTATGTGGGCTGTTTGGGCCTCTGTGTACCTGAAATGTCAGGGTCTATTTTAATTTTCAGTCCGGACCTGCATAGAGGTATTAAATGTAGCTTCCAAGTCTGAGACCTGGGATATTTACATAATGTGGAGGAAAAAAAGACTAGATGTTTCCCCTTTAAAGGGGTTGTTCACCTTTGAGATAACTTTTAGTATGATGTAGAGTGATCTTCTCAGGCAATTTGCACTTGTTTTTCATTTTTTATTATAGAAGGTTTTTGAGTTATTTATCTTTTTATTCAGCAGCTCTTCAATTCGCATCTTAAGCAATCTGGTAACTAGGGTCTATATTACCCTAGCAACCATGCCTTGATTTGAATAAGAGACTGGAATATGAATAGGAGAGGGCCTGAATAGACGGATCAGTAATAAAAAGTAACCATAACAATAAAATTGTAGCCTTACAGAGCATTTGCTTTTTAGAAGAGTCAGCGACGCTCATTTGAAAGCTGCAAAGAGGCAAATAACTATAAAGCTATAAAAAAGAAATAATAAAAACCAATTAAAAAGTTGCTTAGAATTGGCTGTTCTGTAACATAATAAAAGTTACCTTAAAGGTGAACCACCCCTTTAATGACCAAACCATAGTGAAAATTCGACATATACTCATCTCGTGGAAATATACTGTGTGCGAGTGTCCTAACACTGGCGGGGAGCAATTTAAAAAACAAACTATTGTTACCCTCAACTGGAGTGCGATCTGTATTAGCCTGCACCTTTGGCTGGGCTCCCTTTTAATAGGTTTAATTGAGACCATGTCAAAGAAATATTGGGTACCTGTAACCCATAGATATAAATAAAAAATAAAAAAAAGTGGAAAAAACTTTATTTTTTAGTTTTTGTAATATCCTCAGTTTACCAATACAACTTTTTGTCATAGGCAAGACTCATTCTGATTAAACTTTAAAAGTTTAAAAAAAAAAAAAAAACTAAGAAAAACAAAAACTTCTTACACCTGCAAAATAAAGATGGGGGAAACCCCAGAAACTCAAATCAAAGAAGAAGGCACAGGAGAGAAGACAACCGCTTTCACAAGCAGAGTTGGGCCCTTTATTTTTAAGAAAGAAAACAGGGCACAAGACGATGCCAACACAGGGAAGTGGAGAGGAACCGGCAGACACACAACAGGTAGAATTGCAGTAGGAAATATCAGAGCACGGGTTTGAGCAAGATGAAGCATCTATCATTTCAACATATAACGCAAATCTGAAGATTTAGAAATGAACCAAAGTAAGCTGTTTGCAAACCAGAGACATATTCATACGGCTTTACTTGCACATAATACACAAATAAATGATACAGAGACACCAGGAAGATCTGGAGAACAGAGGAAGGAGGAATAATATCAGGATCAGAGGGGTGCCTGAGTCCATTAAAAATGAAGAGATAAAGACCACACTTTTGCAGATATTTAAACGCATTTTAGGCAGAGATTTGTCATCCTATAGAAAGACTATACCCATTTCCCTAAAACACATCAAATGTATTCACGCATAGACTATATATTTATATCTTAAAACTGGTTGCACCTTGTAAATAAAGCCACAATAAAATATATGTTGCATTCAAATCAATCCCCAATATCTCTTTCGTTCACTAACCCTCAGACCGTTAAGAGAGAACACACGTGGAGAATGAATGATTTTTTATTACACGTTAAAAACAGAAAGAATAGGATAAAAGAAATACTGCAACAAACAATAACTGATAACGCTTCTCCAGATATCTCACCATCAACGCTATGGGAAACGATAAAATGCGTATTGAGGGGTCAGCTGATATCGTTATGTAGCAACCTAAAGAAAGAGAAAAAAAAGAATGTTATGCTAAAAGAAATAAACAGATTAGAAAAAATACATAAAGATAAACAAAGATATGCAAAAACAGCTAGATAACAAAAGATTGCAATTAAAGGCTTTGTTAGACCTTCGAAGTCCACATGTATAGCAAACAGTTTTTATGAACTGGGAGATAAGTGTAATAAGCACTTATCCCAAATCCTAAAAAAGTTAAACCGAATAACACATGTAACATCAATAAAAGATAAGGACCAACAGAGACATCATGATATTCAAAGTATAGCATCTATCTTCCACCAATATTACCAGTCTCTATATAATCTTGGACTACCTGGAGATAACAATATAAGTGTGGAGGATATGGATCAATTTATAACAAAAGCATGCTTGAAGACTCTATCGGCATCCAATAAAGCAGAGTTAGATCATCCTTTTTCTTTAAATGAAATGGAGGCCACAATAGACTCTTTAACAATAGGAAAAAGTCCAGGGTCAGACTGTTATAGTGCCTTATATCATTAGACATATTAGAAAGATTTAGCTCCATTACTATGTTGCTACTTTAATAGTATAAATGCTACCCAGGGGTTCTATAAGCAAGCAAAAGAAGCGCATATTATAATTATTGCAAAACCCGATAAAGACCCACAGTTATGCGCCAGCTATAGACCAATATCATTAATAAACATTGACTTAAAAATGTATGCTAAGATACTGGCAAATAGACTGAAAAAACATTTACCAGAACTAATTCACGAAGACCAAACAGGTTTTATACCTGGAAGAAAAGGTAAAAGACAATGTATACAAAGTAATTTCTTTAATCCATCTAGGTAAGAAAGAAAAAATTCCCACATTAATACTTACCACAGATGCCAAGAAGGCATTTGATAAGGGATTCTTGGGTCTTTATGGAACGGGTACTGAAAGGGTACGGTCTTGGAGATAGAATAAAAGGAATGTATATTGGCATTATACCAAGAACCTTATGTAAAAGTTAAGAGTAAATGGATCATTATCTTCCCCAATTCTTATACATAATGAAACCAGACAAGGATGCCCCTTGTCCCCTTTACTTTTTGTTATGGTGATGGAAATTCTGCTATCCCATATAAGGTTGGACTCGAACATCTCAGGGATTAAGGTGAAAAATAAAGAATATAAAATTGCTGCTTTTGCAGATGACTTGTTAATGTTTATAACAAACCCAATAATCTCTCTTCCCAATCTTCCCCGATTGATTGAGATCTTTGGTGTAATTTTAAGGCGAACTACACAAAATCAGAAATTCTTCTTATAAGCATTAAAGACAATATAAAGAAAGCATTGGAATAGAGCTTTCCTTTTAGATGGTCAAAATACTATATTAAGTATTTGGGTATAAAGATTACGTCCCAACTCTGTGAAATATATCAAACCAACTATGGACCCTTATTCAAATCTATGCAACAAACAGAGATGTGGGAAAAAATAAATTTATCTTGGATGGGTAGAATACAGGCTATAAAATGGTATTGATGCCAAAATTGGTATATTACATGCACTCCCACCATCTTCCTTTCGCAATATAAAAACTTTACTTAATAAATTTGTCTGGGTAGATAAACCTCCCAGACTACAACATAAGGTGCTGGTTCTTCCCAGGGACAGGGTGGAATAGCTCTTCCTGATGCCCATATGTACTATTTAATACATTTAACATGTAGAAACACTTGGGAATCCCAAACGAAGAGACTGGATAGATTTAGAAAGAGCCACAGTGGATATACCACTAATTAATTACTTGGGGTCGAGACCAGGGGAAGTCCCCAAAGGGGTTATGGAACATCCACTTAAAGGGCCGACTTGGTTCACCATCAGGGATAAAAGTTCTCTTATTAGATTCCCCAATATACTTCAGCCGCTGGTTAATAACTTTTTGTTTAAGCCCAGTCTAGAAGCGTGATTATTGAAGAGATGGCAATTTAGTAATGATAGACCTACAAAAATAATTGATTTTATAAGTTGTAGTAAAATGATTTCACTTGCAGATTTACAAATCAGGTGGGAAACCCCTCCGTTAGATAGCTGGAACTTTAATCAAATAACCTGCTACACTCAAAAGAAAAATATCAAAGATCTGGATTGGAACAGATCAAAAAGATCAAAGATCTGGATTGGAACAGACCCTACCTCGAAAATATGTTTGAAACAAGCAGATACTATTATCAAACCTATTTTGAGGTTTTACAAGTTATTATTATTAAAGGAAAACTATACCTCCAAAATGAATACTTAAGCAACAGATAGTTTATATCAAATTGAATGACATATTAAAGAATCTTACCAAACTGGAATATATATTTACATAAATATTGCCCTTTTACATCTCTTGCCTTGAACCACCATTTCATGACTCTATCTGTGCTGCCTCAGAGATCACCTGACCAGAAATACTACAACACTAACTGTAACAGGAAGAAGTGAGGAAGCAAAAGGCAGAACTCTGTCTGTTAATTGGCTCATGTGACCTTACATGTGGTTTGTATGTGCGCACAGTGAATCTTACGATCTCAGGGGGTGGCTCTTATTTTTTAAAATGGCAATTTTCTATTTATGATTACCCAATGGCACATACTACTAAAAAAGTATATTATTATGATAATGGTTCATTTACATGAAGCAGGGTTTTACACATGAGCTGTTTTACTCAGTATCTTTTAATAGAGACCTACATTGTTTGGGGGGTATAGTTTTCCTTTAAATAAGTGTATTCCCAAAGCAACCAGCACATAGGGAATGGGAAAAATAACCCAATTGTATTATTCCACTGCCACTTTGGGAGAAATCTTTGAGCTCAATCCATAAAACGTCTTGTGCTGTGACAGTTAGAGAAATGAACTATGAATGAATTACGAGGTGGCATTATACACCCATAAAATTAAAGAAAATGTATCAAAATAACTACGTTTTGGAGATGGGATCAGGATAGAGGCACACATGCCCACATCTGGCTCACCTGTCCAAAGATAAAAACATTTTGGCAAAAGATTTTAAAAGTTATAAAGATAGTCACAGAGATAACGGTTAGAATCAGATTTACCCTTGATTTTACTGAATATAGTACTAGAGAAGAACAACTTATTAACAGACACACTTACCTTACAAATGCTAAACGCAGCAAAACCTCTGATACTAAGGAACTGGAAAAAACATTGCCTCCAACACAATGAATGGTGGACCCTAGTTGAGGAGAATAGGAAGTTAGATGAGATTACTCATAATGCATAACACAAATGATAGATATTGGGTATCCTGGGGACCCTGGATATCCTATATAAAATTGTTTATCCACACTATGAGGTGTTATAAAGCGATTAGTTAACAAATAGCAGTTTGGGTGCTAGGCATTTAGGAGTTAAGATATAAAACCTTCTTTATAAATAGCACAAGCAAATGCGGTTTACCACATAAGGCACAATGGTACTACCATGATGCGTTATAAAATGGTTCAAGGTGTAATAAAAGACCCTATGAACAATGCCA
Source organism: Xenopus laevis (assembly GCF_017654675.1). Classification (NCBI taxonomy): domain Eukaryota; kingdom Metazoa; phylum Chordata; class Amphibia; order Anura; family Pipidae; genus Xenopus; species Xenopus laevis. Next base: position 27,419,891 of record NC_054378.1, on the reverse strand, counting down.
TACTTACGTATATATATAGATAATGTTTTTATGATTATGTAAATATATTACCTAGCCCCTTACCCCTCCCCCTTTTTGCCTTTTGTACTCACCCTTGTATTACATGTTGATTTCTATAAAAATTTCCCAAAATAAAATGTGTGTGTAGCCAGATGTTGGGAGATCTGGACTGGCAGAGAAACCCAGGCCAGGAATCTGCTGCTGCTTGACATGCCTGCAGCTGAATACTTTGCCTTGGCTTCAGTGTAGGTGCAATGTTTCTGGGTGCAGGCACATTGATCAAAAGTGTATTTTTGGCCTGCATTTCAATGCAAGCTGAGATCTGCAATGTCTGGCCCTGGTAAAGGGACCCCCATGGCGGTGCTACCTCAAAGGATGAATTCCCTCTTTATATGTGAGATTGATAACTTGCCATTGCTGTGGTTCTGATAACATGATAAAACATTTCTTCTAACATTTAAACACTCATTGCATGCCTGCATAGTTGTCTGCAAATGTTTTCTTTACTTGGCATCTCATAGTATTACTATGTTAAATTGGGTTTGATCTTTCTGGCTATTCGGGTAGAACGTCTCCAGAGTGCTGACCATGGGTTTATAAACGTTTTATCAATTTAATGTTATTTGTATTTATTGATATATTTTTTTCATTTCAATATTTGCACAGGCTTCACGAAGAGATATTGGACTTCTACAAGTACATGTCCCCTCGGCCCGAGGAGGAGAAGATGCGAATGGAAGTTGTAAACCGAATTGAAAATGTCATTAAGGAGCTGTGGCCCAATGCAGATGTATGTATTTCATAGAGTATTTTTGTAACTTGCATCTTATTCTACAATTGTATTTTGATTTTCTTAATAGGTTAGATAAGAGGTGAAATGGCTTGCAAATAGTGATGAGCGAAATTGACTGACGTGCATGTCTTATGAATGATGTAGGGGCCTTTAAAATGTAAACTCTGCTGGTTTAGACACTGATGTCTCTGAAAGCATTTCATGACATGTCTTTCTATATAGATAAAGGTTAATAACTTCTTTAGGTCCTGCTTCCCAGTTCCTCCCTATCTATAAGCCTAAGATACAAGCAGCAGTTATGGGCTTATTATGCAAAGCTTTTTCTTCAGACCTGTTCTGAGAAGCCTGCACCAATCTGCCAATTTGGCCCTTACCTGTTATATGAACAGATTTTACCCAAATATTGTCAGGGAGGCTGCTGGGAATGGTCCATACGTGAACAGAGAAGCTGCTGACTTGGTCTAAAGGGGCTAAATGGGTAGCTTAAACCTGCTGGGGTATGGCCAGCTTTAAATATACTGCCATTAGTGAAAAGCTTACCAGCAATATAAACTTAATGGTAAAACTCCCAAACAAGCTACGTTGACCATAAAAATAGATGCCCAGTAGGCATTGGATTAGACAGCTCTGTACACACAAAAAGAATATTTATAGGGTCTCTACATGCAACAGAGTTATAGATTTCTATGCATCTAACTGTTCAGAAAATCCCTGGCATTCGTATTTCAGATGTTTAATCCTTAAAGTATGGGGGAATTTTTAGAGTTTACTTAAGTCAATTTTTTTGTTAGAATGTGTTTTTCCAAAAATATTTTCCATTTTTAGAAGCATACAAAACTTACTAAACCATGTGGTGTGTAGGTCACCCTGAAATTGAACTAGTGCATATGAACTTTTTTGGCATACAAACAAACTTCTCCAAAGAAAGCACTATGTGTACTTTAAAAAACAAACAAAAACAAAAACATTTTTTAGCAAATCATTGAATTTGCAATAGAAAAACATTTTACAGCAATGCTGGATAATATAACTAAAAATCTAATACAAATATGTGAATAGAATACAATCTATGACTGTGTGATGTCAATATACATGATAATTTTGTCTGACACGTCACAGGATGACGTTAAAGTCTCCTTAGCCTGCAACAGGCAACCTGCGTGTTGTCATGCAGTCTGTCCTCTGCACCAGTGGCAAGAGTTGCTGTCACAAAATGTAAACAGAGTTAATTGCCATAGAATATACCTAACACTTCTTTTAGCAGTGGTATCCTTTGCCTATGAGCATGTTGGAGATATGAGCTTGGCGGGCAAAGTGGGCATGTGTCCCGTAATACTTTTATGTATGAACTTCTTGCTTGGATGCATCAAACATTCCCTCTTCTAAAGTGAGTTAAGGTGGCCATAGATGCAAAGATCTTATCGTACAAAAGATCTTTTCGTTGAGTGTGGTGGTAGACAAGGCGACCGATACATGTAAAAAGCCTTTGATAACGGTTGTCTTGTCGATTGGGCAGGACTGAAACCTTTGAAGGTTCCCGAACATTAATAACATCAATGCTGAATCATCAGAGCAAAATAATTATTTTTCTTTTTACCTGCTTAACTGACGATTCAGCTGTTAACGTTAGTAGAGTGGACAAAAGATCTTTAGTACGACCAATGGTCGTGGGAAAGATCGTAATTGTAACATGTATGGCTACCTTCACCAGTGAAGATGTTTATAAAGTTTTTTTTTTTATCAGCAGGGGTAGGCCTTTCTGTCTTAGATCCTTTTCAGACACAGAGGAGGGCAAGGAAGTGCTTTACCATATAGAAACTAGAGCTCTTTTTTCATGGTTGTGAGGGATAACATGGGGTGTGAATATATTTGGGGAACCACCCCATCTCCTCTACAGATAAAATCCAGAAAACTGTTTGGCATTTCTGCCCAAAGTAGCAATCACAGATAAGATACTCTATATGTGCTATTAGTGTTACAATAGAAAACAAAATTTTATAATCAATTACAGAAATAATTTGATTCTTTAAATATCTGACTTTTTTTTTTTATCTTGAAAATGTAATCACATTTCTTGGTTTGAAGATAGATTTCTTAAATCCTTTCTTTTATCTGGTTGTTTTAGGTGCAGATATTTGGAAGCTTTAAAACAGGACTTTACTTACCAACAAGGTAGGAATGTAAACACATGATATTGCTACAAATCTTTAGGTGACCATACACGGCAGACCTCTGACATGCCACCCCGACTGACATCTGGCCAATAATTGGGCAGATGTCTTATCAGGCAGGCTTGATAATAGATGCTGTCCTTGCTCCAACTGTTCATATACCCGCTGTTGTAAAATCCAGTTGTTTGACCTTAGGGCCAATGATTATAAAAATTATAGTCCAATATTGTCCTCCTTAGGTGGGCATATTGGGGAAAAGGCAGCTCATTTGGTTGATTACATTAGCATTTTTTATTATGTAAAATAAAAAAGTAACTTGTTGGACATTCTCTTTAAATAATCCAACATTAGAATTCTTATAATGTAAGCATAAAATGTGGGGTTTGATATGGAGTTCAATCAAATACTCAGTTCAGCTAAACTAAATTTGGACAGCGAAATGCAACAGATATTGTCTTTATGACACTGTCATCTGTCCCAGAAATGAAAAAACAGAATTGTTTTAAAAAAAAATGCTTTAATACACAGTTTTTCTATCTATAGCGATATTGACCTTGTTGTGTTTGGGAAGTGGGAAAATTTGCCCCTTTGGACTCTGGAGGAAGCACTAAGGAAGCACAATGTAGCTGATGAAAACTCTGTCAAAGTTCTTGACAAAGCCACGGTGAGTCACAAATACATGAGCATATGGGGACATTTTTAAGCTTTGCACTCATTACACATATAGACATTATTTAGCTTAAAAACATACTGCTCTACCATTACTCATTTGCTTGAGTATGAATAAAATTGTCCTCTGTCATTGTTGTTGAAATGAACACAAGTTCATTTGTCCGTTTTTTTGTGGGCAGTTCTTTTTCCTTAACAGTATTTACCGCTGGCATATCACAGGAAAATTTTAAATAAGGCATTTCCCCACAGTTACTCTAGATCTCTAGATATACTGTATGTAAAGTTATGGGACCTGTTATCTGGAAAACTCAAGTCCTGAGGATTCTGGATAAGTGTATTGCCATACTTTTTATGACCATACTTTAAAGCTACTAAATAATTTAAGCATAAACTCAATCGGAATGTTTTGCCTCCATTGAGGATAAATTATATGTTAGGATAAATTTATATGTTAGGATCAAGTACAAGATACTGGTTTATTATTACAGTGAAAAAGTAAGCAATTTGAAATTTGAATTATTTGATTAAAATGGAGTGTATGGGACTGGTTTCTGGATATTGGATCCTAAACCATTACATGTGGAATGTCTTTATACTTTAAAGGTATTTTCCATTGGCTTGTCACCAGTAGGACCAACAGTTTTCCCCAAGTGACTGATTGGTATGTGTTTATTTGCCCTAATAAAGGTGTCCTTTTTCAACAGAACATCCAGTAACCCCAAAAAATGTTGTAAAATAATGACTATATTACTTAAGTGCTGCCCTGCACTGGTAAAACAAGTGTGTTTGCTTCAGAAAGACTACCATAGTTTATATATACAAGCTGCAGTGTAGTCATGGGGCAGTCATTAATGCACATTATACACTGTAGATAACAAATAAGTTCTGAAGAATCCTATTGTATACTACAGAGCTTATCTGTTATCTGCTATGTATCCTGTGCCTTTTCTCCTTTTCCAGCTTTAAATTGCTGCCCCCATTGCTACACAGCAGCTTGTTTACAGTAGAACCCCCCCCCCATTTTACATTTTTTTAGGGCACCAGAAAAAAATGGTGTAAAATCCAGAAAATTTTAAATCAGGGAAAATAATTAAGCATAATATATAGGTGGGACCACAAAACAACAAAAATGAGGGAAAAACTTAAAATCAGGGGATGTAAAATTGGGTTTTTACTGTATATAAACTAGTATACTTTCTGAAGCAAACACTAGTTTTACCAGTGCAGGGCAACGCTACATTATATTTTCATTACTTTAAAACACATTAAATGCTGTTACTGTTCCTTTAACTAGGGATTAGGGATGCACCGAATCCAAGATTCGGCTCGGGATTCGGGCAGGATTCGGCCTTTTTCAGCAGGATTTGGCCGAATCCGTATCCTAATTTACATATGCATGTTAAGGGTGGGGAGGGAAATCGTGTGACTTTTTGTCACAAAACAAGGACGTAAACATGTTTCCCCTTCCCACCCCTAATTTGCATATGCAAATTAGGGTTCGGATTCGGTTCGGTATTCGGCCAAATGTTTCACAAAGGATAAAGGGGATGCACCGAATCCACTATTTTGGATTCGGCCGAACCCCCGAATCCTTCGCAAAAGGTTCGGCCGAATACTGAACTGAATCCGAACCCTAATTTGCATATGCAAATTAAGGGTGGGAAGATATAGGACACTTTGTACCTTAAAAATATTATTTCCCATGCTATAGAGGCATTCCTCATAAGCAAATCTTATTTTTTGCAGGAAAATACAAATACTTTGGAAATCCCCAAGTCTCCTGAGTGCACTAATACTTTTTATATCTTATATCACATTCTAACTCCTATAGATTAAACAATCTAGCAGTACACTAGATTTCTAAAGTACTGCATCAGAAAGGCATATTATACATAGCCATTACAAAACGTCTAACATTAAGTTTACAACAGGAAACCATACGGTTTTAAAAAGTACATTTTTTTTGGTCATATTAAAATGGGTAAGTGCATTTTCCAAACTGCTAAAGCTTGCATTTTACAGCATCTTACATCTTACAATTCATTTCAAGAGGTTTCTGGAAGCACCAACAAAGAAAACTCTTAGGGCATGGACACATGTGGATCTTAGCTGCGTTTTTGGTACAGTTCATGCCGAAATTTAAAAAAAAAAACAAAAAAAAACGACCGCCATGTAGCATCTTACAAAATAAAGAATCGTTAATATCTATACTATCTCTCTTCTAAACAGTTTCATGTCCAGTATGCATAGAATTACAAACAGAAAGTTCCAAATTACAGGAAGGTCATCTCTCATAGTCTCCACTTTGATCATATAATTAATGATTTCCTTTTTTTAAAACTGTACCTTGAACTTGATTCCAACTAAGATATAATTAATCCTTATTGAAGGCAGAACACTTCTATTGGGTTTATTTAATTAAATTATGTTTTAGTGGATTAAAAGTATTGAATAAAAATTATGGAAAGACCCCTTACCAGGAAAACCCCAGGTCCTGAGCATTCTGGATAACAAGTCCCATACCTGTACCACACATTAAACTATACCCTCATATTGAGAGGACGTATTTTGGTGTGCTCTGTGCAGTGTTTCCTTCCATGCCCTTGCGGGTCGGGGGGGGGTGGTTAGTGTTTTTTTGTTTGTTTGCTTCCTCCCCCTTCAGTTTATTTATTTATTTTTATTTTTCTGCAAAGCTTCCCCTCCCGATTTTGTTTGTGTTTCAAGTGTAAAAAGAAGTAAAAAGGAGTAAAAAGAAAATTCAACTGAAAAAAGGTATATTTTGAAAAGTACGCCATTTCTAAAATGGGTAAATGTGTCTCTCTACACCAAACCACAAATTTAGGACATTTTTTAGACACTGTTTTCACTGGTTGCCTTTAATAGGACTAATACTGTACAAAATATCTGTTTAAAAAATGCATTTCTTAATCATATATTGCCTTGTATCTCTTTCAGGTACCAATTATTAAACTGACCGATTCCTTTACTGAAGTGAAAGTGGATATCAGTTTTAATGTACAGAATGGGGTGAAAGCAGCACAGCTTATCAAGGATTTTATCAAGGTTGATGCTAGTTAAAGATTTTTTTTATGCAGAAAGGAACTTTACCTTTGTCCTGTCCTTAAGCTTTAATAGTTCTGCCACATGCACACATATATGCACTAGTTTAATTTTAATACATTTTACTAAAACCTTGATTCTAGTAATGAAAATATGCTGTAACATGCAAATTTAAAGTTTTATACAACAGTAGCAGTGTGTAGTATATGTAAGCCTTAAGGGGCAAGAATGTATAGCATTTGTAAATGTGCAATTGTGCTATTCTGGGTCTAAATTAATTAAATTTCATAACATAAATGTAGCACTTACTATTGTCTTTAGTGTGATTTAGTCCGTGTAAATATCTGGCTACAAAATGTAAATCTTGACAATATTTTTCTTAACTCTTAAACGACTACTAAGTTTATTTATTTTCTCTTAATGTTGGAGTTAAACATATTTTTTCCATGTATATTAAAA
>NC_054378.1:27400236-27402736 GCF_017654675.1 Xenopus laevis | reverse complement strand
GAATCCCCGAACTCAGGACCCACTAATACATATTTACATTGTGTGCAGCCCTTACATTTAAACATACCCTCCCTTCTAGGGCCAAGGAATGTTTCTCTCCTGGGGGTAGAGCGAACATCTGCTTTTACCATCCTGTTACCTATAGTTGTATTCCGTCGATAGGACATTAGTGGCATTTGTTGAAATTCTTTAACAGAAGGATAGGCCTCCCTCAGAAGATGCCAGTGTTTATTCAGGATACTGTTACAATTATTGCTACATTCATTATACTGTGAAACAAAAGTAACTCTTTTCTGGTTAATCTGATTATCCTCTCGCTGTCTCGTAAAGCCTAAATTTCTAGACTGAACTTTACCTTTATTTCTCTCTATCACCTCCTTTGGATATCCTCTTTGTAGAAACTTTTTTTCCATATTTTCCAAATCTTTCTCGCGAGTGTTTGGATCACTTGTTATCCTGTATATTCTAGAGAACTGACTAATGGGAATCGATTTCTTTACCCCCGGGGGATGATGGCTGTCATAGTCTAGTAGCTGGTTCCGATCAGTCGGCTTTGTATAAATCTGAGTGTTAAATCCAATATCTGAGCGTGAGACTAAAACATCAAGGAATGCTATTTCTTGCAAATTTTCAGTCATAGTGAACTTTATATTTACATGGGCTCCATTAAGTACATCCAGGAAGGCGGACAGAGACTCCAGGTCACCCCGCCATAGAAGGAACACGTCATCGATGTACCTCCACCAAGCCACACAGTGGCTGGCGAAGAGCACATTCCGATAGACGTGTCCCTCCTCAAACCAGCTCATAAATGAGTTGGCATATGCCGGGGCGACCTTGGAGCCCATGGCCGTCCCCCGGGTCTGTAAATAATATTTGTCCCGAAATCTAAAGTAATTTCTGTTTAATATGAATCTCAGCAATTCAATAAAAAAGTCAATCTCACGCTCAGAATATTGAACACTCCCTTGTAATAGATATTTAACTGATTTCAAACCTTCATCGTGGGGGGTAGATGTATATAAACTTGCTGCACCCTCAGTTATAGGATGCAAACGCAAATATGAAGCATGTAACATGAAACAAATTGAACTGCAATTACATGGCTTGACACTAACTGAGTATTTGCATGTGCAACGTATACCAAGAGGTTTACGAGTGAATCTACAACCTACACTCTTTGCTCGCAATGATGAATTCAAAATGAAGTTTGCTGGCATTTTGAATAAATGCTCACGTGATATAATGGCGTTGAATATAGAATTCATCGAACGAGAGCTGAAAGAGATTGAAGTTGAGTTATCAACTATGCATAATACTATGAGTACTGTGATGTCATCGGATGATTTACAGCAGTTTCAACAGAAACTTGATGATTTAATGCAACAGTACAGAAATGATGTTATCACTCGGAAAAAACAGAAATTTGATAGAGACACCGCTGACTACGAACGAGGCATGGTGTATAATTGGTCACAGATGATACGTGGAAGAGAGAGAAGTAGATCCGGTTCTTCATATAGATATGCACCACAACAGTTCGTGGATCGTCCGGCTCAAAAAGAGGGTTCTCCTTTTTTATCCACAGGTGGAAACGAACCAGACGAGGTAAACGAAAACAAAAGAGATACCAGACCCCGGAGGGAGCGGAAGCAGCAACCGCGGCGGGATGTCCGCAACAAATAGTATTTAATCTTTCGTCTGTTGAATTAACACCGATCCAGGAGAAGGTGTTATCTTATGGTTTGAACTTTTGTCCCACGTCACAAGTGGATCCATTTCAATTACAGGTGGACTTGTACAGGTTCTTTCGCACATTGAGACTAAAGGTGCATTTCTCGTGTCAACAAGAACAAAGGACTCATGACCCATCACCAGGTTTTGCTGTTGAGAAATATGGGCTTAAATCTAAAAGTAATTATGTACCACCTACCACGTATCCAGCTGTTGAAACCTATATTCAAAAAGTGAAAAATTATATTGAAAGTGATTCCTTGACAAAAAATATCAGACATAGATTCAACATGAGTAAGGTTGAGATTGATACCTTGATGGAGCTTCAGGCTATGTCCAACATAACGATAAAGCCCTCCGATAAGGGGGGAGCCATCGTTGTGTTGGACACAGAGATGTATGTTAACGAGATATTACGCCAATTGTCAGATGATACAGTGTATATGGTTCTGAAGGGTGACCCGACAAAGTTTCAAAAGAGAATTTGATAAATTGTTGCTGGATGGTGTACAAAATTTAACTATTACTGAATCCTCCAGAAAATATATGACGATACAATTCCCTATTGTTCCTCTAATCTACGTACTACCCAAAATTCATAAGGACCCTATTAACCCGCCCGGTAGACCGATTGTGGCGGGTATAGGGTCCTTAACCAGCAAAGCTGCGGAAGTATTGGATAAAGTACTTACTCCTTTAATTAAACAGATGAAATCTTTTATCCGTGATACGGGTGATTTTCTTGAGAAGCTTTCTGGTATACAGT